>NC_141158.1:45516250-45670000 GCF_053477565.2 Lygodium microphyllum
CATGGTGCTGAATTAGATACTTATCTACTGTACTTGATTAGCTTTTTCTTTTACTAAAGACGTGAAATATATTAAATGCAGATATGAAAAGTTTGTACAATTGGAAAACATGTCAACACTTAACCATTTAAAGACAAAAAATCATGGCCAGGTAGCATTTGATAAGCCTTTTATACAACATGGGGCTACTCTATTTGTACGAGGCGGGGCGAGTCTGGGTGGTTGGGTGACTGAGGCTGTGCTGGTGAGGGGCTCCTGTGAGGCTGGGCAGGGAAAATGTCGGCGGTGAGGGGCTCTTGTGAGGTTGGGCTAGGAAAATGTTGCCTGGGACCCGGATGGTGTAGTCCCTGGCCACAACTATTTCTTGAATGCTTTTGAACAATGCATCAAATTCTTGCTTGTCTCGAGCTGCCCTCTCCTCTTTCGAGCACCTGGTGTCTGAGCATCTGGTGGAGGCCCGCACAACCGGTGTTGCCACGCCCCGTATGCTCCCTTGAGCTCTCGTCCTCTTGGCTTGGGCGATTTTCAGCCTACGTCCTAGGTGGTGTTGTTTAGGGCCTCGTTTCTTTGCATACCTTTTAAGGGTAGGTACATAGCGTCCTGGCAGAGGAGCTTGTGCTGCATGCTCCCTTCGGCGGCGGATAGCATCCTTGCAAGCCAGCTGTACTAGGTGCTCCATGCCGGCTACCATAGGGGGACCTGCAAAATGTGAACTAAGGATTAGGTCTTGAGATAGGATAAAACTATTCTCATGGAAGGGATTATACAGTGGGTTATCAAGCACATATGATGAGGAGGGGAGAGGTGAGGCATGCAGTGTTTGTTGTAGAGGGATGGCCCCCATGATGATGTTCGTTTTGCCTCAAGCCATTAGCAGATCTTAGCTTACGCTAAGTTGCATAGAGTGGTTGTCATGAGTGGAGCACGGCTCATCCCTAGAAGGATAGACCAAAAAAAAGGGAAAAGATGTATAGAAAGGAAAGGTGGCCTATCTACACCATCAGGAAAGGTGTATAGAAAGGGAAGGTGCCCCATCTACACCATCAGAGATGTTGGTCAAGGCTTCCTATGGTGATAATGAGGGTTGCATGCCCTCCAATTGGAGGCGCAAATGGTCACACGACTTCTAAATATGTGGTGAGAGAAGGACCTGACGAGCTTAGCCTGTCAAACCCAACTCTTCTCCCTGCGCTTGACTATCATTACTTGTGTGTGTTTATATTGTCTATACAGGATCACAAAAAAATCATTGTTTATTTATATACATATTTACGAATCCATGTCACTTCACGAGGATAAAAGCCAATTGTAGAACTCCAAATTGTACTGAAGTGTGGCACACACATCTAGTACTCGTGGTAGCTTACTCAATACCGATAGATATTTTGCAACATCGAATAGCATGGAACCTTGTCCGAGTCTAATGGCAACATGTAACTCCTCCTCAGTGAGAACCTTATCAGACAGAGAGTTCTCTTGGCTAGTTTCAGCTAAATCTGCGCCCCGAATGGCAGTTAGCACTCGAAAGGAAGTTGGCACCACATAGGTTGGGTCTCTTTGAGACTGCCATTTGGCCAATCGCTCTTCTGAAACTGTCATGATTTGGGCTCCTAGTTCGACCATTGCAAGATGGTTTTCAAACCAACGTTTCTCAAATTGAATTTGATCCTCCGATTGTCGCTTTAGTTGCTCTATCTCTAAGAGATTTGTTTGGTAGAGCACATCATTGAATGTTATAGTTAAGCGTAGTTCGTTGGCTTCCTCGTCAGAGGTGACTCGCATGCGTTCATGGAGGAGCTTGTCATAGTGCTCATTAAGATGTTCTTGCTCTTCCCAGATAGGGAAAATGGCAAGTATTCTCCAAGATGCTCCTTAGGGAATGTGCCCATATCCGCAAGGAAGTAGACACGTGTGAACACCTTGAGCTTAGCATCCAACTCAGTTAAGCATTCTGCGACACTTTTATGTTCAACGAGGGCTTGCTCGGTTGCTACCTCATGCAAGGTTCTAGGAGTTTGCCTAGGATTTAGCATAGCTGGGGGCTCAGGTCTAGACGAGCAAGATTGGTCAACACTAGGATTTCTTATGCTCTTGGGGTTTCCATGTTTCTCCTAAGGCTTTGTCATTGCATCATGGTTCTCCTTGGATGTGACTGGTATAAATTTGTCACCCTGTTGTGACAACGTTGTATGATTGGTCAATTGAGTTCTGTTGTCGGTGGCTTGAGTATTGAAAGCAACCATTGATGGTAACGACTGCTTTGATTTTTCAGAGCACCCGGATGTGTCTCAGGTTTCAGCACTATTAGGAGAGACATCAATGGGTTCATTAGTGGATGGACTCGATGCTTTATTCATTAGCTCTCTAGTGCTCTTGGTCTCAATGTTCTTGGGGTCCACAACCACCTGTAACTGCTGTTGTTTTCGTTGTTTTCTCCTCTTTTTCTTGGTCAGTAAAGATGCATAACTTAACGACTCAGGACCTTGAACTAGGTCAGTCGTTGATGTGCTTAGTTGGGCCTCGGCATTCTCTTTCTCCAGTGTGTCCTCAAGGGACATAGCCGCGGCCTGCTGAATAGCCTTGATAGGTTGTGAGGATACAACTGCCTCTCTTTTTGGAGAGTCTAGCTCTTTAGCCAATTCCCTTCTGTTTAACTCCTCAAACCTAGGCTTTAGGTGCTTTGAAAGTTCTAGAGTTGTCAAGGAAGTTGGTTGCGACACCTCCTCCATAGGTGAACTACTAAGGACACGTTCCGCAAGGGGCATTGTCACGGCCAAGGGTTGTCTGCTGTGATCCCTGATGATTGGAAGTAGTAGCAGCTATTTCAGTGGACTAGCTACTGCTAGTAGATTGTAGTGTGAAGTCCCTAGGGTGATCGAAAGTGGTCGTGTCTTTTGTTGCCCTTTGAGCATTCACTTGTTTAGATCGAGAATGAGTTGATCTAGTCACATTAGGTTGCACAAGCATATCCTTGGGCCGAGATCTACGGATAGTGTCCTGTCCCACCTCTTGGACATTTGGAAGCTTAGATGGAGATAGAGATTGGGATTGAGCAGCCACCCTTGACGACTGCTGTTGTGCTTCCTGTGTCTGTTTGGGAAAAGAGGGTGTGGGAGATCTAGGACTCTTAGGTGGACGTGGCACTGGCTGAATGATTTGCTCAAGGCTATTAGACGATTGTGCCATTTTCTTTGTTGAGCAATCAGCCTTCTCACGAGCAGCATTGTGCCTCTGGTGCTCATTATCCTCTTGGGAAGTCAAAAGCTCCTTGAGCACTAGTGGTCTTTGTGCATGCTCAATGGCTATATATGACATCTACTTATTAAGCATGCTAGGCTGAGGCTCTTTCTTTCGAACACTCATGTTTGGTTTCTTGCCTTGAGACCTGGAGTTTCTCTTATATTTCCTCCTGTGCTTTGTTGTTTTTGATTTGATTTGGCCTTCAGCTGATAGAGGTGGTTTAGTAGGGGGTTTTGGTACCCAAATCCATCAATTACTTGCATAATACCCTTGAGCACATAGCAACGCTTTGGATATCCATCTTGGCATTGTATTGGCTCTCCATCGATGCCTTCGTCTATAAGGCTTGGGCTTCTTTTGGGGTCTTCTACAATATTTGTAAGTCCAAAGCCCATCCTTGGCATTGTCTCTTGACCTTCTTGTTTCAGGCATGGCCTCACTCACTGGGTCTCGTTGTTCAACCCATGATTGTATCAACTCTTCCAACAAGTCCTTGCTCTCGTTAGTAGGCTTGACTTGTTATGTCAGCACCTTCCTTGCCTTTCCCTCGAGGTTTGATGAGGTCGCCCTTGCTAAATGTTCTAACTATCCTCACTCCCAGTAGTGTCAAGTGTATCCTATGTGCTACATAGTCGGCCTCACACTTGGTCGTCCTTTTGAAGGGTCTTCCTAGGAGGGTTTCCTTCCCGTAATCAGCACTATTTGGAGGAACATGAAATAGGATAGGCAAGCTTTCAGTTTCTATTGTCGCAAGGATTTTGCACTTCCCTATGAGTGCTTGTGGGTGTCTCCCGTAAGGGCTAAGAGTTGCATTAGTCAGTGTGAGCTTTGGTTGGCCTAGTAGGGTCCATGATTCATAGGTCAGGATATTAAAATCTGCTCCTTCATCAATCAGAGCATCGATGGTGTACTCTCTTTTTGCGGTGAGTTTGACCCCAAGATAAGCAGGTGGTACTATGTCTTTGTCTTCTGGGTCTTGGCTTGTAAATTTAAGCCTTCTAACAAATGCCCTTGAGTCCCCAACTGCACAACTAGAAGTGGATTCTCCATTGGTGTCTTGGATCGTTAGTGCAGTGCTATTCAAGGAGCATCTATCATTAGGACAGTCATATCTAGTCACTCTCACTATTGTAGCTTTATGTTGTTGCTTTCCACTTTGACTAGATGCAGTTCGAATGTAACACATATGTGTTTTTGTAGTGTGGCCTTTTTGCCCTTGTTGGCTAGATTGGCCCATTGAGGTTCTAGGGTCTCTATTTCTCTCTGTTCAGGTATGGGCTTTTGGTTGCTCTTTTGCAAGTGAGAATCCATGCTCGTGTAGAGCCATTACTACACTAGGGTCTGATTTGGAGGGCCTGTCACAGCGCGCGTTTTCTCTCCAACCTAATTGGGGGAGGTGTGGAGGGGGCAGAGCCCCCTTTGCGGAGGTCCGAGGGGGCAGTCCCCTCGGCCCGCAGGGCCGTTACGGTAAATACCATGCACAATTTGGAGGACCATTTATAGCCAAATTTTGAACTACTTGCTCTAAGTTTCAGCCCAGTGATCGATCTATGATATGGTTTCGGCTCTATATGGTCTCTCGGTTAGTTTCAAGGTCTACAGGTTAAAATTTGAAAAAATCTAAATTCGGCCCAACATGTTCGAATCGCAGGGGCTGAGTGTCCGTTTCGAACCGTCCGAGGGCTAAGTAGAAAGAGCAGAATGTAACTGGTCCAAATGTTAAATTCGGCCAGTCCGAGTGTCGTTGTCCGCGGGCCGAGTGGGTCGAGGGCCGAGTCAGGTGGGCTGAGTCTAGTGGGCCGAGTCGACAGGGCCGAGGGTCGAATTTCAAAGTTGATCTGAATACTGGTGTTCGAGTGTAGTGGGATGAATGGTCAAAGGGTTGAGTGGCCGAGTGGGCCGAGGGTTGAATCAGGTGGGCCAAGTCAAGTGGGTCGAGGCCGAATTTCGAAATTGGTCCGAATGATCAATTCGGATGGGCCGAGCGGTGCGTGTTCGAGTTGAGTGGGCTGAGTCAAGTGGTCCGAGTGGTAGTGGGCCGAGGGCCGAATGGCCGAGCTGTTCGAGGGCCGATTGTGGGACTCGGCCTAGAATCGCCGTTGCTCGGACATGCCGAGCGCGGCGGGTTTTTTCATCGGACTTCATGAAATTCGTCACATCGAGCGTTGGAGGCCTTCCCACTGGTCGAGCAGCTCCAGATCCGACCTACTCATGTAGGGGAAGGTGTAGAATTACCTGGGCTGGGAAAATAACTCCCGGATGGCCAAATCAAAGCGGATCTATGAGACGAAGCTTTCTCCCTCTCTCTTGCTCTCTTGAAACCCTACAATGCATAATGTGGCCGTTCTTGCCACTCCTGGCCCCTTATCACCCTATCCAAGTATGTACTCACCTTAGTCCTACCTCCCTTACTAACTTTTAACCCAAAATTTCATTTTTAGACCTTCTTTTCCCTATTTCAGCCTGTTATACAGCAATAGAAAACCCTATTGTTTGCTCCAATGTTTTGCTCCTATCCTTCCTGAATGTAAGAAAAAATCATAAGGAAAATACCTACACTACTCCATCATACTTTTCCAAGTCCAAAACAACAAAAATCTACTTGCTAAGGAGATCGAATACCTCTTCAAACTCCCTCACTTCCTACCTATCTATCTCAAGCACCGGTTTGGGAAAAACTCTACTCCAATGCTCGATTCGAAGTGCACAAGCACTCAAGGCTTGAATATGTTGGTCTCGGCAAAACATAACCAAAATGTGGGAGCCTTCGCTCAACTGCCAAGACCCACGGACTGCTTATTGTTTCAAGCGTTCCAAGCTGAGCACTAATGGCTACCTCTCACATAGTCGATGCGCCATCCATATCTATGGGTGTAGCGAGCTTACCTCCATGCCGATCGAGTTACCTCCTCTCTTGCGCACTTTGGTAGCTCCACGATCCAAGTGCAATCTTCAAGCAAGCTCCATCTCCTCAAGCTCCCCGCTCCAAGTTCCATCGCTGTGAGCAAGAGAAGAGAAGAGAAGAAGAGAGGAGAAGATGGAGAGCTTCTCCTCCCTGGTTCCTCACCCTCACACACTCACTTCCTCACACTCTCACACTCCCTCTCTCAAGCACAAGCTCAAGCAAGCAAGAAGAAGAAGAAGAAGAAGAAGAAGAGGAGACCCACTTTTGGCCATATACAAGAATGAGCTTCTCATTCACTTTTCAACTTTATATACAAAACCCTAAATCCCTTTTGGGTGGTCATCCCCTTATCCCCTTTTTTACATGACTGGCCATGGCCTAGGCCCTTTTTCCCATTGTCCTCTTATCTTCCTAGCTTTCTTTCCATCGCGCGTCTACATTGACAAATTGCACGGGTGAGAGCTCGATGCTCCTTAAATTAAATCATGATGCAATTGCGCTCTTTTACAAAAGTATTGACCTATGCTTTTCCTTGTGCGCCTTTGTCTTCCGTTTCACTTTGCCTTGGCCTTTTTCTTCTGCTTTAGCTTTTCCATATTTTCCACCTTGTTCGTCTATCGGTTAACAAATCCCAAATTCTTTGACTAGTGGCTCCCTCAAACCATCATGTTGAATGGTGCTTCCTAAGGAAACAAACCCTTTGTATATATAAAATGATAATTTAAGTATTATATATATTATAAAAATAATAATTAAAACATACATACACATATTAAGCCCAATTGACATATAGCTAGGAAGTTGCCTATCTTCACTAAGAGGGTGAAAAATCGTGTTGAAACATGCAAAGTTGTGTTGTAATGACAAATCATTGTTTTCAATTGTATTAAATTGTGTTTTTTTGTCAATCATATTGGATTGTCTTTTTTTCTCATAATTATCACAAGTTATTTAGTCAAATGTGTAGATGTCAACTCATATAAAAATGATTAATCCTGAAATTTTCACATTAATCAATGACCCTAGGATTAAATAAAAAATTGTCCTTAGAATAGATCAATGCGATAAGTACAACTTACAATCCACCATTGGGGTCTAGGGGATCTTAAATTCTAGCTCATTTAAAACATTGAGGAGTTGGATAATGAAAATGACATGGGTAGGAAACTTGTAGAATGTTGTGGCTTGCAAACTTACACCAATTTAAGTGTTTAGTGAACTAGCTCACTTAATGACATGCCTGAGTTTCATCTTTAATTATGATCCCAAATCTAAGAAAAGAATGTTAGCCTACTAGGAAAGGTGTTAATAGGTAATGGATAAAGTGACACTTACATCACAACTTGTAGATCTCTCTTTAGGAATAGAAAATAAGAAAAGAAAATTTCAAGGACCCACTAGGTGTCCTACCATGCTATAAAGATGAAAAAAATGTTGGATAATGAAAATGACATGGCTAGGAAACTTGTAGAATGTTGTGGCTTTCAAACTTACACCAAAATGTGTAGTGAACTTGCTCGCTTAATGACATGCTAGCTTGAGTTTCATATGTAATTATGATCCCAAATCTAAGACAAGAATGTTAGCCTACTAGGAAAGGTATTAATAGGTAATGGATAAAGTGACACTTACATCACAACTTGTAGATCTCTCTTTAGGAATAGAAAATAAGAAAAGAAAATTCCAAGGACCCACTAGGTGTCCTACCATGCTATAAAGATGGAAAAAATCACATGACCTCATGGAACACAATGCATAGTTTACTACGATTTTGGAAGAAGAGTTGTACATAAGAGCCCTAGTTTTCCACTACATATAAACATTATTCTTCTAAAACAATGATTCCCAATCACATCATGGAGGATATACTCACTAAAGAACTTGTGGCTACAGATCTAAATGACCTTTAGATAGAAGGACTTCATGAAACTATCATGAAGGAATAAAAAGAACTAGTCAAGATCCTTGATGTGAGCTCCACCAAGCCCAAAGGGATGGTCATGAGCTTTGAAAGTGCACTCATTAGGGTGATCAATGTGGGATTAGGACTCTCTATTGATGAACCACTAGCCCTAGGAATTGTCATATTTTGGGAAAGAGTTGACATTATACAAGAATAGTCACACATAGGGGATTAAGGGAAGATGAGAGAGAGAGAGAAATGGTGTTAAAAGAAGAAATTAAAAGAAGGAAAAGAGAGCAAGAGGATCACGAAAGAATAAGTCATGCACTTCTGGTAGAGAATAGAGTAGCCAAGATGGGAAAACAAGTAGAGAGGAGAGCAAGAAAACTTCATCTACTTTAGGCTCTAATGATGAAGACATTGTCGAGGAACAAGCCATAGATGTGTCGCTAAGAAAATGAGTAAAAAGGAAGAAAAAATACTAGATGCTAGAATGAACAAACACATTAAGAATATTTAAAGGATTGTTTCATAGTTATTTGTTGAGTAGACATAGAAAATCAACCATATAGCTCAACAAATTCAAGAAATTATGGTAGCAAAATGGGAAGGTACTTGAGCAAGGAAAAAGAAAAGCCCATTGGGAGCTTGCAAAGCCTTGACCTAGAAGTGATTTAGTAGTTAGTACCTCATATAAAAGGGTTGTAGAGAAAAATCACAAATCTAGAGAAGATGACAGCCACTAAAGAAGCCATATCCACTTCATAAGTTAATAAGCAATGCCAAGCAAGGTCCAACTCAAGCTCATAAGAACATGATCTAATACTAAGCGTAGTAGGAAACCTAAGCACCCTAGAACTACTATGTGAGGGACTTAAAGGGATAAAATGGAAGGGCTTTAACACAACCAAGAACTCTTGGATAGATTAGGAGATACTCAAGAGGCCTATCAATTGTCTATGGTACAAGTGAGCCATTAGTTTGCTACTATAGGACCTCCAAGCTCAGCAAAAAAAAAAAAGACATGGTAGTAGAGCAAAGAATATGGACTTAAAAACACACACACACACACACACACACGCTCAAATGGAAAGCCTAAGGATGTAGCCAAAGCAAAAAAAGGCTAAGAGGGCTCTACATGAAAAGGAGATTAGAGAGAATCGACAAGACCAAAAGTAAATAAAGATGGCTTGCACTCATCTACAATAGACTATTGCCACAAATTTGATTGAAATAGTTTCTAGAACTGATAATGAGGTGAGAAAAGACTTTGCAAAAGTATTGAAGAAGCTAACTAATCAGATCTCCAATTCACTAGCTAGGGAGGTCCCCTAAAGGTGTAGGCAAATGTGCAAAAGTTTATAATGTTGTAGAAATAGGAGACCCATAAACAGACCATCTACAGAGTCTCCATCTACACCATTGATGAGATAGTAGAGCTAAAAGCACAATTAAGATTGGTCAATGCGGGATTCAGCAATTTGGATTTTGGCCAAAATGTGATCTTTCGCCTTGAGTTCCAACTAGGGAAGTATTGAGAAGCCATCTAAAGAACATTGGAAATGAAGTGCACGAGTTGAAAGCTATTAGATTAGAAGGACTAGAACCTTCTAGATCAAAGTTTTCCTTTCCCATAGAGCCACCAAAAACCATGTCTTCCTCAGTAGCTTTTGTAGAGGCTTAGGAGTGTGATGAGCTGATGGAGAGCATAGGTGAGGTGCCTCTAGGACTATGGTGGAGTTCCATTAGAAGTGCAAGAGAATTACCTAAGACTAGTAAGTTCCCTAAAAGATTCTTCTCATAAAGCAATTGATCATCCTCTCTTGACTAGAGGGGATATGAAGAGGAGTGAGACAATCTCAATGAACTAGTGAAAAAGTACCAACAGCCATGAAGAGATTAGGTTATAGTGTTTGAGTTTAAGGTTTTAGATGAAGAAAAGTTACATAAGGATCTACCCCCCAGAATTATATAGATATTGATTCAGGTAACTAAGAGTATTGTAAAAAAATGAATGGAGCAACATGATGGAGATGCCCTTTTACAAGCTTGTTGGCTTCAAGAAGGCAAAATCAACGATAAGAAATTTGAAAGCTTTAGCCATAATGGTGGTATATTATCCTAGAGATGGACGACATCGCAAGATTGGCATTTTTCTATGTTGAATGCTATGAGAGGAAAATGAATTATACTATCATTTTCCTAGGCAACATGCATATTATAATCCATAAATTCATGACCATTACAACTTCCCAAAGATGCCAATGTCAATCCCATGGTGTGGGAAAAGTTGTACTTCAATTGAGAAACTTGTGATATTCATTTGACAATTCCTCAGATACTCCATCAACTACCCTATCATACCTTCCTCACCACTTGTAATTACCTTCACCTTTTGGTCAAGTTGTTGGAGTAAGACATTACCCCTTATAAGGAAAGAGCACCCCCTTTATTCTTTGAATTGAATGCAATTCTAAATAGGGTAGCAATGCACAATTGCATATATGTGAAACTCTTTTCCCATTCTACTATGTGGCACTACTAAAGGGCATGATGGATAACTGTTTGCTTTATGTATTTATAGATTTTATTTGGTTCTTGCATTGACCTATGAGATGTGGTTGAAATTATGTGCTTAGTAAGGGATGTCTCACCATCACCCTCCAACTAGTCTCGCATGAGTAAATTAAAAAAAAAAGAATAAAAAAAAGATAAAAGTGCAAAATAGAGAAAAAGCTCCTATCTAGATAGGTGCACAACATGAATGCTACATAGGGGTTCTCAAGTTAAGTGTGTTTGGTGGCCTTGAATGGCCAGCTCTACTTCTAAACCACTAGTCCTTTCCCCATACTAGAATATTAATGTAGATTAGGGGCAAGACACCTTGAGCTTGCTTAAATGACTTGTCAAACTTCATCAGAAAATATATGTTGAAATATCAAAGTTGTACCATGTGAAGTGTGCACAAGAGGGAGAAGAGAGCTCACAAAGTATAAGAAAAAGATCCTTCTTATTTAGTTGTTCATGAAAGAACAATTGGTCACTCTCTCATCTATTGAGAGTGATGTTTGGCCATCTTTATATAGCCTCTAAGTGAGCTAGGGTAAGGGTTTTACCAGTCCTCTAGTCTATTCACACCTCACCTTCCCTCACGCACCCTTTCTTACATAGGGTTCTCATGCTATACTTCTAACACCCCCACTCAATGCCAAGGTGGCATTGGATCACACAGCATGGAAATGTTTCCCCGCTTAAAGTGGGCTACAAGGATGTTAATGAAAAGATGATACAAAGGACACTAGAAAAGGGGGTCATCAGCAGTTGCATTGGAGACATAGTTGGCCTCCAATTCTTTTGGTGCTTCAGTGGAACTAGGACATTTACTAGTGATATTTCCTATTTGCTTATATTTGTTGCACTTCATCTTGTTGGGATATTTTTCCCAAAATTTGTGTACAATATATCCCTTTTTGTTGCAAAAGAATAATTTATTGGAAATGCTATGAACTAAGAGTTGATCATGGGTTGTTCAAGTAGATGTTGAACTAGTTCTGTCTTTCTTTTGATTTCTTTTCTCGTCATCTAGACAAGACTGAATGTCACCTTCAAGTATAGAATTTTGTACATTTGTTAGAGTAGTTATAAGAGTGGGGAATAATTTCCTTACAGCCTTTAAAAGTATTACAATGGCATCTTCTTTAGCAACTTGAGCTTGGACTAAAGCTAGTTGGGCCATTAGTCCCTTCATGTGGGAAATGAACTTTCCCAAGTCTTCTCTTTGTTTGTATTCCAAGCTAAAGAACTCTATTTTGAGGAAGATTTTGGAGTTATTTCCTCTTGCACCATACAATTTCTTAAGCTCATCCCACTTCTCCTTTGTAATTGCAGGTTGATCAATGTGGTGGATTAAGGATTCATCCAGGTATAACATTATTATGGCTTGTGCTCTTTGATCATCTTCTACATCTATAAAGTTGGATGGGTCAATGGCCTTGGTCCCTTTGATGAAGAGCCAATAACCCCTCTCCATCATTTTATATTTCACCAATACATACATGCTATGTATGGAAATCTCTCCTATCAAACTTGCAGATTTGAGGTTTTACATCAATGCAAGCCATGGAAAGAAATGCCTTACAGATTACACAAGGCAATGTCAATGTCTAATCCTATACAAATTAGGCAATAAGAGAAGAAGAATATGAAATGATATTTAAGTCAAATGAGTAACAGGTTGAAGATGATTTAAAAACCTAATTAAAAATTCAGTAAGACAACATTTGGAGAGAAGCAGTGACATGATCTATGTCTTTATAATTTTATACATAGCCTTATAGTGTCACTTAATGACCATGCTAAAATGCTAAATTGCATTCATATCTCAGACTTAACATTTAGATTTTTGATTAACATCAACTAGCAATGATTGAGAAATGTAGTATTAGTGCTCATAAGCACTCACCTCACAGTTTATGCCTCACTTGAGATGTGAAATGTTGGTCTTCTAATGGATTGAATGATGTCCACCAAGCATGTCTAGCCCTGAGATGGAGCTTCCAGATTTGTAATAAAATTCGGAGAAGGTTAATCAGTGATTAGCTATTTGGTAACTTCTAGGATGATTAAAGTTGAAATGAGAAAGCTTGAAACTTTCTAGCAAGACACACAATTAGGGTTTCACTCTACGTGGCCAGTAGAGAATGAATATTTCAAAACCTTTTAGGTGGAGATATCCCACTTGGGGGGCTACAGATGCCCTATGGTAGAAAATGGGATTGTAGATTCTACAGGCCACATTAATTGATGAGATCCGTTGTTGTATAAAACTATCGAATTGGAAAAAATGCCAATGCTATCCTTCTATGTGCAGAATGTTGATGATTGAGATGATGAGCAGTTGTGTCTTGAGGTGGAGAAGCAGTTTCCAAAAGAAAATGGGAGCTAGTATGCCCTCCTTTTCCCTCATAAGATCCTCCATTGATGGCTAGTCTAGGTCTAGCTATGGAGGTTGAGAGGTTAAGATAAAAATGAAACTTTCTTTTGTGCACTTGATTGAGATAGGATTAGGGAAAGCTTAATGAATTAGAGTTGGCTCTAATACCATGTTGAGATATTAGAGTTTCATCACAAAAGAGTGTGCACAAGAGGGAGAAGAGAGCTCACAAAGCACAAGAAGAAGATCTTGCTTATTCACTTGCTCATGTAAGTACAAGTGGTACACTCTCTCATCTACTGAGAGTGACCTTTAAAAATGTTTACATAGCCTCAAGTGAGTTAGGGTTAGAGTTACCCTTGTCCTCTAGTTTATTCACACCTCACTTTCCCTCATGTACCCTTGCTTACATAGGGTTCTCATGCTATACTTCTAACAATAAAACCACACAATAATTGGGTACTCAAGTGTGGGAAAATATACTAGGCCTTCTTAGAGCTTGATCCATCTCTTGATTACACATGCACAAGCACAAGTACTAGGCCTTCTTAGAGCTTGATTACACATGCACAAGCACAAGTACTAAACAATAAGGTATACACACTCTTAGGGAGAGCACCTTGATTTTACACAGTTGAAGATTCATGGTTACTAAAAAATCCATTAAAGATCCGACGGCACTGATGCAAATCATCCAATATATCAACCACTACAAGGGACTAGGTTTATAGGCATTGTATTGACACATTTTTTATACAATGAAAAAAATTCAATCGGTGTGTCTAATTTCTTGCTAAAGTTTTCATCAAAAGACTATGTCAAAATTCATGCGTACTTATTAAAAATTAAGTGCGACTTATGACACAAAAACATACGTGCTACGTTTGTAATTTTCACAGAAATTTAAATGGTTATTTAACCACATTTTGTTTACAGTTTTCACATGAAGTTTTATGGTAAAATAGATGAGCCTTGTGTAAAAAAAAAGACTAGGGAGTTGTTGGTTGTCGACCTATGGCTTGAGTCACATGTCTACAACTAGTAGCTCTCTTGATTTTTTTCCTGCACTTTCTTGCATATTCATTAGGCATATTTTATACAAATTGATGCCACAATCCATTTTGGAAAACTATAATAGAGTTTGAAACAATAAAATGTTGAATGAAAATATGAAACAAGAAGGGAATGGACCAAGTTTGGCATGTATTACTAGAGGTATACAAAGTAGTATAAGAAAGTATAAAAAATCTATTTGAAGCCACCTTTTAATGATTATTAGTATAAAGAAACCTATGTATTGTACTATCTACATGGATCATATCTCATAGGAGGAGGTATCATCATCGTCTTCCCCTTGCTCATCATGCACTTTATCATCCTTCTCATCATGCTTTGCATCGTTTCTTGCTTGGCTCTCTTTCTCTCTTTTCACTTCATTGTATTATTGCCCCTATAAATATCAAATATATACACATAAAAACGACTAAAAAGCTTTGCACTTCTAAAATCTAAAAGAAAAAACTTAGCACATTTTGCTAATCATAATTACTCACCACATCCACTTATTGATGGCCCTCTCTCTACATATAAGTGTCTTCATGTGTCAAGCCTACTATGATAGTGCTAATAGGCTGTCTCATAGTGAGTAAAATTTTGAGCCATAATGTTAAACTACAAAATAAAAACACCATTAATAACAATAAAATCAATCACAAATTTAAGCAACAAAAAACTTAAGACAAAATAAAAATACTTATACAAACTTTGTCTTCCATTTATTGATGTCTCTTGATCCAAAATGTGATGATCCAAATTGCTCCAGTTGGATTCATGTGAACTGAAGATTCCATGCTCCATCATACTTTGTGTTTCATCCCACTCTCTTGACCATGTGTAGAACTCAACATAGGTACATGACTAGGCCTTGTTCTCTCCTCTTTTTAATTTTCATTACTCTAGCTTTAACTAAGACCCTCTTGTTAACAATGATTTGATGAATCTTTTCTCATGCCCTTTGGTTTGTAGACCTCAAATGCATGGGATTAGAAAACTTCTTATGCACAAGAGTAATCACTATTTGGAGCTTAGCAAGGTCTTGAGATTAGAGAAGGGCCTAAAGAAATCTCTATAGTGTGCAAGCATTATTCTTCACATGAAGTTCAAGTGTTGCTTTCTCCTATGGACTTGGAAGGCTCCATCCATGCTAGTCAATGTGTAGTACATGTAGGGTCCATGTTCTTCCTACTTTGCTATGATGACTCTCATCCAAACAAATTATTAGACATCTCCTATCATAACCTTTCCCTTTATGCTTGCGTCCATGGCTTCTACTACTCTCTTGGGACTACTCACATGATGGAGATGTGGATGAAACCCTAGCTAGACATTGTGAGGGTTTTTGTAGATGAGAAGGAAAAGGACTAGTCATAGAGTCATACAACTTGGCTATTGGAAGGGAGGTGCTCCAAAAACACATTGAAAGATGTCATGAATTTCTCATGAGCTGCATTCTCTCTCTCAATGTTAGGGTTAAGTTTTTGAGATGATGATCCCATCCACATCAACATTTTCAAGAAGACAATCAAATACATCTACAAAAGCACATCATGTCACACTTAGTTGCACAACATTATGTATGCATATATGCATATGTGACAAATATAGTGCACATACATATAGCCCAAATACACATAGCTTATGTACAAAGGCAACACTATAGTCCATGCATATGGTATACAAAGCCCATGTGTAGCCTTAAGCCATGCATAGGCTATGGATAGGCCATGTATAGGAGGCTACATATAGGCTAGGCTATGTAGTCTATGTGCATGGGCCATGCATAGGCTACACATAGACTACTATGCATAAGCCATGCATAGGCTATGCATAGGCTATTCTATGTACACTATACACACACATCGCATATGCATGCACATATACATATGATACATATATTGTATATGCATATAACCCCATATATGCATAGATTACACATATAAGCATAAGAAACACATAGAATATGCATGGCCCATGCATACATTATGCATAGCCCATGCATAAGCTATGCATGGCCCATTCATAGGCCATACAATACATAGGCTATATATGCATGATGCACTCATAGGCTATGCATGGGTGATGCATACCTATGCATGCCCATGAAAAGGCTATGCATAAACCATGCATAGCACCCATGCATAAGCCATGTATATGCTATCTATATGGGCTATGACACATAAATCATATGCGTATGCATATTCTTAGTGCATGCATAGGCATATGCATACAAATATGCACATGAATAGGCTACACACAGACATATGTAGAGATTATGCATACACATAGGCATAGGTATGCACATAAACACATGCAAAAGATATATGTAACCTATGTGGATGCATGTGTATGCATAGAATACCATAAGTATATGTATTGATCCATATACATACATATATGTAGAAGCATAATCTATTAACTACTAACCTAATATTTACAAATCTTTAATCCAAGCTATTAGATTCCTATGCATATGGGTGATTATGTCACCACATCATAACAATGGGCTCCTCATGATAGCTAAACTACCACGACCACTAAAACTAGTTTCACTTGTAGCTTTAGGGATTGCATACTCGCCCATCCCCATTTAAGCACACAAATGTCATGCATATACACTCGATATATCCTCACATCAATCCCTAAAATATCCTAATGATGTTAACAACTTAGGGACAAATTTATCCATCCAATCAATGCAAAAACAAATTAATAACAATGAATACTTGAAATAAAAATCAAACATAAAATAAATAAAGGCATCCATACCCATAAATAAAGGCACCTATATCTTCAATATTTTATTGACTTTGCCTCTTCCATCTCCTCATTTTTTCTCCACTATAGAGTTTATGGTGGACAGTTAGCATAATAGAGTTTTCACATTAACAACAACATGTAAATGTCCATAGATACTATGTTTAAAAAAGTTCAAAAATTGGATTTAATAGGAATCCTAAATTGTTTAAAACCATGCAAGAAACTGCATTCACTATGGAGAATAAACCCATTCTATGTGTAAATCCCCCTGAAAACAAGATCCTTTCTTAGAGCACTAATAGAGGAATAAAGATTTGTTACACCCCTTGTAAGACCAAAATGAAAAAGCTAAAAAATAAAAAATGGAAGACAGTCCCAAGGTGAGAGAAAAATGGAGCAGAAAGGCACACTTAGAAAAAAATTTTGAAGACATGAAGAAGTGCAAAAAAAAGTCTTAAATGTAAAAGGAAGCATACAATAGTAAGCACACTGTGATATAATGGCAAGAAAAGCGTCGATCTCATTGCAATTTATTTTGTAAAAGAGTGCCAGGATCCCTCCTGTGAAAATTGTAAAGAATGAGAAGCGTAGGTTGAGGCCTATGCTAATAAGAAGGAGAAAAAAGTAGAGTAGAGGAATGGACAAAGGCCATATAAAAAGGGGGATGGCCACCCAAGGAGGGTTTAAGGGCATGTATATAAGTCAATAAATGAAGAAAGAATATCATTCTTGTGTGTGGCCAAACTTGCTCTCTTCTTGCTTCTTGCTCTTTCTTCCTTCTTATGCATGAGAGAGGGAGAGAGTGTGTGTGAGAGAGTGAGGGACCATGGAGAAGCTCTTCTTCTCCTCTATTCATCTTCCTCTTCTTCTCCTTCCCCTTCTTACATGTGCGGCTATGGAGATCAAAGCTCAAAGCTTGGAGATGGAGCTTGCTTAAGGACACATCTTGAATTGTGGAGCCATTGGTGGATTTGTTGGAGGCGGTACTTGATCGAATTCAAAGGTAAGCTCACTACATTAGTGTGTGGAAGAGTGCACATGGCTATGTGAGAGGTAGCCATAGCTCTCTACTTGAAACACTTGAAAGCAATAAGTAGTCTATGGGTCTTGATAGTTTGCCCATGATGAGGGTGATGAAATTTTGGTTCCATTTTGCTAGCACCAATGGATTCAAGCTTGAGTGCTTGCATGCTCCGAATCCAGTAACAAAGTAAGAGCTCATCATTGAAATGTCACTTGGTATTAGGTAGGAAGCAAGAGAGTCAGAGATTATTGGATCTCTTTTGTGGGCTGGTTCAGGTTTAGGAAGCTTTCTGTGCATTGGTTAGAGTAGGATTTGTGTATTTTGATAAGATTTGAGACATTAAGGTTTGGGAAATAAGGAAAAAAAGAAAAAAAAAACTCTTTGGATAACCAAGAAACAAGGAAACATGGGAAGAAAGGAAATAGATTTTTTATGTCCAAGAAGGAAAACAGAGTGTGAGGGGAGAAAGAGAGAACACAAAAGGTGAAAAAGGGGAAGAGAGATCTCTTTTGCACTTAGTGAGATTGAGAGAAAGCTGGTGAGAGAGAGACATAGGGAGTGACAGGTCTATAGGCAACATCACCTTATGATCCTTGCCATTGATACATTCAGCCCTTCAAGGTATGCTCTAAATACTTATTGCTGATTGTTGCATTGTTTTGGAATCCTAGATGCATTGTTTGTGCCGTTGAACAAGTTTTTGGCCATTGCTCGAATGGCAACCGTAGGTCTTGGATGGCCAACCTAGCTCAGATGTCCAAGCCACTTAAGATTGATCCACTCGAACGTGCGTCTCGGACAAGGGTTTGACTACTTGGCATGAGATGGGCAAAATTGGGCCTCACACGGCCATCTGTCGATTGGATGGGCACCCCACGTTTGAGTCCAAGTCTGAACACTTGGACGGCCAGATACTTTGAGGAGTCCACTCAGATGGCTGATTCTGTGACTCGGATGGCTGAGTCTAAAACTCAAACAAGTTGTGCATAACCCTATTTTGACTGATTTTTGACCATTTTACAACTTGTTAGGGCCTATTGCTAACTAATCATCAACTAGCTTGAAGTCTAGACCAGTAGGTGAAACTATCAAACCATTTATACTCAGAAACCTTGATCTAGAAGTCCAGGGGTACTAATAGAATTGACCATTGACCACTACCCTTGATAGAGATCTAAGTTGACTCACTTTGCTCGTCGAGACCACCTGTCACACGACCCGTAGCAGACCCAATTTCATATGTTAGGAGCAGTCAAGATCCCCTCCAAAAGAAGCAAGGGTAGGAAATTGATTGGATGTAGTTCACTTCATCAACGGCCACACTCGACATTGTAGAAAAAACACATGTGGAACCTAGAAAGCCTGCAAAGTGCACATCGAGTCGCACTGTTGTTAAAATATTGAGGATGCATGCTAAGGAGGATCACTGATGAGCAAATAAACAATCATAATGAGGCATAAGCATTGACAAAGAAGAACAACTGATATTATCGACGCATAATGCAAGTACAACTGATGAGAATGACTGATTGAATGAGTGTGGGGATGAGTGCCTTTTATATG
The DNA here is from genome assembly GCF_053477565.2 of Lygodium microphyllum. Lineage (NCBI taxonomy): Eukaryota > Viridiplantae > Streptophyta > Polypodiopsida > Schizaeales > Lygodiaceae > Lygodium > Lygodium microphyllum. The sequence continues at coordinate 45,535,635 of NC_141158.1, forward strand.
CTTACATTAGGTGCTATTGGTAGGTGGAGAAAGGTGGAAAGTGACCATGGTATTCACCAACTATGGTTTTAATAAACCATGAATACATGACCTAGTCTAAGGCTTCATTTGCAATGTGTTTCTTTGCCTTGTTTGTTCCTTACACACATGCTACGGTGGATGTGACTGCACATTTCTCAACAACTGCCAGTGTATGAGTTTTGCATACTTGCAAAGCGTTGGATTAACAAGGAACACACCAAGGAAAATTAAACTAAAAATGAACCCACCAATAGGAGTACAATCCTAAGAGTCAAATGAGTGATCCAAGACACTGGGAAGAAAGACTTAGAGGAGACATACCCATCATATTGCTTAGGGAAGGAAAGGCTAGCCAAGATCAAGGATACTGCTTTAGCCGGCCTAGTTCACCTCATAGAAGCACTAGTGGGATAGGAGGCAACTACTATGGTAGACAACAATTCAAATGAGAATAATCTCGACCTTGACCTTGACCTTAACATGGGAGAGTACCCAGACGACATGCAATGGCTTGTCACACAGTATGACCAATAGACAAGGATAATCATACCACGGAAAACCAATAGCCAATATCCTAGCTGACCTTGAGGAGCAGAGGAGATTGGCAAGAATAGCATTGCAGTGCATTGTAAGTTATAGCCAGGAGCAAAGGGCTTAAAGGTTGCATCAAGAGAGAGAGATCAATGAGGTTTATAGGATCTTAGCGATCTCAGGTATAAACAAAATGGCCCTAGAAGCTGACTGTAAGGTACCCGCTCATCGGCTGTCTAGGCACGATTTTAGTGGTCTATCGAGAAATGAATCTAAGTTGTCACTGCCTGGCACTCCCATGGAATAGGTCTTTTTGCCTAGGGTTTTCTGAATCCCCCTTACAACGGAACGTTCACGGCCGAACCCATTAGGATCGACCTTAAATTTGGACTCCTAGTGGCCAAGGTCTCCTAACAGTATTCTAGCGTCGGATCTTGGACATCCTGCTTTATGCAGAGATACCCAAGCCGAAGCAGACCCATGCTGCACTTGGTTCAAAGAGAATGGGAAATGAGAGGGATGCACTACTCAACCTCTTTGCCCATAGGGTATAGTCCCATTCTGGTCCCCTAAAATGGCATGAATCAAGGTTCTAATCTAACAACTCCCAAGGGTCCTCGATGTCGGTAAAACCTTGTGAGAAGCCTCCCATTTCTCTGGGACCACCCTATCGTAGGACAGACTCGTCCACCCACTTCTCTTGATAGCTTTAGTTTTCTAATTAGATCCTACCACATTTTATGTGCGACACTTAAAATCAACTTCATTAATTAAGCCTTTAAGGAAACAAGGTTCGTTCACATAACTTATAGCACAGACACAAAAACAGAGCAAGCAATCTATTGACAAACAAGTTCCAACAAGTTCTTAACTTATCTTCAAGTTAATCTTTGTCTCGCACCCATACATGAGAAATTATGTATCCCTTCTGCCCTGCAGAAGTAACTGGTCCAAATCTCATGGCACCACAAACTCAATCCTTTATCTAGAATAGGATCTCCCAACATGCCTAGATGTTGGGGGCCATGGAGGTCTTCAACTCCATTCTAGACCTAGCAAGGGGTGTCCAGAGCTCAAACTGACCCGCCAACTATCTAGGAGAGAAACATCATTCCTGTGGTTGGCCTTTTCACCACTCGACCTTCGACCCATGAATCGAGTAGTGCCCTCTTTGGGTTAATCCGCGGTGCAATCATGGAGGTGATCCACCTGTGCAAAATATCATTCCTTAATTAAATCATTTAAGAAACAAGCACAAACAAGGCATTCAGCCCCAATATCATTTTTCAAGAAAACATTCCTTTATTTCCATGGTGACTTGTCATCACAGACCCTTGCCATGCATTTACCATAAATCATAAGCACTTGGAATAATCATCCAAATAACAATCAACAACCAGTTGAATGCAAAAGCATTTAGGATGTTGTTCGATCAACCAACAAAACCAATTGCATTCTTTCCAAACAATGCAAGAATAGACGATATAACATTTCCATCGTATATTTGCTCTCCCCCTTGGGATCTAAGAGCAATACTATGCAAAAATGTTTCTTAATACTTCCATCCTTTGGATAGGGCATATGTTAAGGGTTCAAACACTATTCATGATGTAAGTTCTATAGGTCACTTACCTTGATTGATAACCCAACCCTGAATTTGGATTGAAAAAAGTCATTGTTATCTGATGGATCTCAAGACATCTTAGTTTTAACCCTTATGATTAATTTCTTGTACTAGCTCTTAGTCAAGTCATGAGGCAAATAGGAAATTATCCTCATATATCAAAATATGTTATAGGCATAACGTGTAAATACTTGATAAGATGCTCCTAGGCTAAGCATTTTTAAAGTATTTAAACTAGTACTTTCTATTCATGATTATTACTGTCATGTTCCCTTAGTAATTATGCTATTAATAACCCTTGACTATGCTTTAACCTAGCACTTGTATGCACAATCTTTTAATGTCTTTCTTTTAATGACTATATCCTTCATAACCCTTGACTAATTCTTGCTTGTAATTGTTCTATCAACGAATAAGCCATATGCAACTAGGTGCAATTAACTTTCCTTGATATATGCACTTTGCAAGCTCGATCTTACGAATAGGTGAGATGAAATGATCTATACTCATGCATTATAGTATGGGCCTAACCTATCTCATACGAGAATCAAAACAAGCATCTATAATTTTGGAAATACATTACTTACGATCGGTACCACAATTGGATTGACGGTGATGCCTTTGCCTGAAGCTTCATTGTTGGTTATGGGATTGCCATCATTCGCACATGACATTATTCGCTTGGGAACCATCGTCCATAAGTAGACTCAAGAGATTAAGAAGGTGGAATAGATTCAAGATGGGAGAGTGTAGAAGAAGATGGCTAAGTTGAGGATCTAGATAGAGGGAATTGTGCAACCTCTTGGGATAACTCTTCTCTCTCTCTCTCTCTCTGTGTTTGTCTCTCTGTCTGTCTGTCTCTCAAGCTCTCTCTCACAATGTCTTGGAGGGGTATCCTTCTCTCTACCTCTCTCTCACAGCCTCTCAGGGTAACCTTATGTCCCCTTGTGCCTCCCCATGCCTCATATTTATAGTGAATTAGAGAAGAGGACTTGTGGTTGAGAAGTGGAGCTCTTTGTGGAGGGGGATCTTGGAAAGATCAGTGATTTGATACTTAGATCATAAATCTGATGGTTCCATAGGCTGCGAAAGGGGGGTAAAACCCCAAGACAGTTGCTTAGAAAGCTTTGAGTTCACTCCTTCTTCTTTTCTCTATTCGAAGTGCTGTCTACTGCTTGCAAACTACAATCGCAACGTGCACGATTTCGCAAATCACTTTTCTTTATTTTTCTTTTTATAAAATCTCCAAAACTAAGTAAAACATCACTTGTCTTTTCATTTAAATGGCATCCAGTTCTAGAAATCTCCATATCATTTTTTAAAAGATAATATCTAAAATATACTAGTTTTGCCCAAAATCTAATATTTTTGGACCATCCAAACTATACACATTAATAATAGTGATTAATATAGCTCATAAGTCTTGTTCACGTTGTAAATTACGTGAAGGGTGGCTACGGTCCTTGTCAATCGGAGAAAAATATTAGATTTACGAGTCTCAAATTTTCTAAATAAAATATTTTTAATTAAATAAGAATTATTAGTTATTAATGCTAGTTAGTTTTTATCTTAGTTAGTATTTAGTTAGTAATCTTACTAACTTATTATTTGACTAACTAACTTTCAACTAACCAACTAACTTTTTGTGTGTGGAAATATTACAATGACATTATTATTGAGAGTTGAAAAGACTTGATTTTTTGACTCATTTTTGTTATTTTTGTGGACTGAATGGTTGATTTTTGGTTGATTTTGTATGATGATTAGTTGATTTGGAAGTGTTTGGGAGTGTTTTGGATGAGGTTGATTAGGTTTGAGAAGCTCATGATATTTTTTAGTGGACATATGATGTTGTGACATGTTCTATTGATGTCCTATTAGTGTCTGATTGAGTCTATTTACCTTCTGTTTTGTTCTGTTTTCTATATGCATGAGAGGATGGTATGTGATTGATGAGTTTTAAGAGTATTTAGAAGCTTGTTGATTGATTCTTGATGGTTTTGAATGCTTTTAGTTGAGCTAAATGCTTTCTAATGACATTCTGTATGGTTCTGTAGATCCTCTTTGTTGTTAAGCTTTTGTAGAGCCTCTGCCTCTGTTCTATTTTGTTCTATATGCCTCTGTAAGTGTTATGTGGGATGAATGTGTAGCTTAGGGAAGTTTTCTATTCTTTGGAAAAGATGAATATAAGTTCAAAATAGCTCAAAGAAGTGGAAGAAGTAGTTGTTAAAGACTCAAGTGATGACTGAAGTGGTAGTGACACTATTGAGATGTGAAAGGACATTGTAGTGGCTCTGATGACCTTTCATAGTAAACATACCTCTTGGGAGAGGTATCCATGACCAAAGAGGATTTATGGATGATTATTCTTGATTAATTCCATATTACCATGGGGAGAGAGAGAGAGAGAGAGAGAGAGAGAGAGAGAGAGAGAGAGTATGTGTGTGTGTATGTGTATGTTATAGCCAAATCTATGCAAAATAATGTATCTAAGGATGAGAGATTGTGAGAGAAAGCTATGGAACCATTGAAGATGAATATCATGTGATGATTTTTATTCAAAGTGGTTTATTCTCTTATGTTTTTGTGATCTCTTGATGAATTCTGTGAAGAATGAAGAGCATAATCGATTTTGTTCAAGTTAAAGCTGTGGGAGAATAAGCTACATGAAGTTATCTTGCTCTTGGTATTCTTTTTCTTATTTTGGTCACATAAAATATAAAATGAATGCTTGTTGATGATACAAGATAGATTTTCTTGCTGTAGATTCTTCATTTTCTTGGTGTTCCTCTTGGGGTTCCATGTTTTTGGTGCGTATCCTAGGAAAACTACCATCAATAGGCATTAGAGGGGCTAAAAATGAAGGCAATCACATTGTTGAGAGAAGAAGAATTTAATAGATGCTTACAAAGTTCCTTCTACCATTGAAGAATTGAAAATTTTCATTGTCAAAGCCACTTTCTACAAGAAATTTATCATCCCACAATGGTGGAAATATATTAGCATCTTGATGTAGGCTCTATGTAGTGAACTATTTCCTCTCCTTGTTGAAGCAATAGAGACATGCATCTTAGAGGAAAATTGTTTGGGAGCAAACTAAAGAGCAGAAATAGAGAGAATACCCATTAATAGGAGATTTACCTTTCATTGAAGAGTTTCCAGACATCATCAAGTGGGAAATTGTGAAGAAGCTTCAAGAGTCATAGTCAGTGAAAGTTCACCAGAACAAGAAGCAAAAGAGTTGAAATCTGTTCATGGATGCTCAACACCAAGATATGTGGGACACTTGGTGCACTGACAACCTTATGTTTGTCCAATTAGCAACCCATTGAAAGATAGTAGACAGAGTGTTCTTCACAACATACACAGTTCAAACCATCATCAAAAGTTGGCATTACTATGATGATGGCACCACAACGATCCTTAGAAGAATGAGTTTTGATACCTTTAGAATTGAATGTAGAAGAAATGTTGGCAAGAGAGTCCTCTAGAGATTGAAGCCCTTTTGATTATGCTCTCTTGGATACATACAAAGTGGGTGGAGCTAACTCCTTGATGAATGATGCAATCAAGAGGCAAGCAATAGAACGAGTCTAGAGGTATGTGAGAAGAGAGAAGGTAAAAATCAAACCTTAGAATCAACTAGTAGTAGAAGTCTCCTTTAAAGCCCTAGCGAAACTCTTTACAGAAGCCCCTATGGCGACTCAAGGTCCCCTTCCTAGTCAGATCCGTCATGGAAATATTAATAATAGACCAATAAATGTAGTCTCATTTCCCATCTTTAAGGGAGAGTACAATGAAGACCCGCGAGCATTGGTTGGTGATATTCCCCACCACTTTCAAAGGTCCCGTGTTTCAATGGTATGAGAGACAAGCAGTAGGAACTTTTGGCACATGGGATGGCCTTCCTCACTAAATTCAGGTGTTGTCGTACCGCTATGCAGACACAGTGCGAAAAAATCTAGAGTGCATCATTATTCATATTTCTTATTAATCTAAAGAGCCAATGCCATATTAGTCATTAATGTTAGTGACCATAGTGTGGATGGTTTAAAAATACTAGATTTTTGGACAAGTTTAGCTAATTTTTTATAATTAGATATTAGCTCTTGTAAAAATCCAAAAGCTGTAGACAACTTCTAGAATAGAATGACATGTAAAAGAAAGCAGGTAGTTTTTAGCCATTTTGGGAGGATTTTATGTAAAAAGAAGGATTGGTGCGCGATCGTAATTTTCAGGCAGTAAACATCACTCTAAACTGGAAGAAAAAGGAGTGATCTGGGAGAATTCTGGCTAAGTGTCCTAATACCCCTTTCAAAGCCAATGGAAGCATCAGATTGGCAATTTGAGTAGTAGAGAGGAATCCATTGTTTTATGCATGTTTTTTATTTGCAAGAGATTTATCTTCTCAGAATACAGAAATAAATTGATAGGCTTCACCTCTATGAGTATTCTTCTACATCTTCTATTTCTTTAAACCCCTTCTCTTCCATCTACTCCTCTCCCTGAACCTCCCTTCACCCTACTGTCTCTTACCCCGTGCTAGACTTTTAACCCCAAACGCTTTGACAGTGGTGAACCTGACATAAAAGTTGGTAGTGGTGGGTGTGTAAAGATGGGGGATTTTGCAAGTTCAAGTGGTGCAGATGCTTTACAACAAATGATTGCTTTGTTGCCGCAACAATAATAGCATCAATTGTTGTTACAATAGCAGATGCAAACTCGGCAGGAAGCTGAAAGAATTGATTTCGTAGTTGTGAATGCATTGTAGGCAGGGGACATGAATTGAAGTAATTTAAAGGTCAAAATGTTTCGGCCTTCATCCGATTGTATGAAGAAAAGATATTATTTCATAGGGTACCAGAGTATGCATGGAGTTGGTATTTCTCCCGTTTGGCCATGCATGCATTGCATGATCGGATTGATGAGTTATATAGAAGAGATGTTGATTGGGCATCTTTTAAGCAAGCTTTAAAAGAAGAGTTTTTCTTGGAAGATGTAGGATTGGTAACTAAAAAGACATTTACAGATTGGATTGAAATGCCCAATAAAGGGTTGGTTTCTCTACAGCTTTGCTCCGTGAATTTGAAAGTCGGTATTATGCGTAGTTGGATGCTGATGAGCGACAATCATTGGAGAGTCAAAAAATTGATTTGTTTTTGAAGGCTGCAGATCTTGTCTTGCAAGAGAAGCTGACTAATCTTTTAGAAGATGCCTCTTCTGAAATGGGACCGAAATCATATTGGGCTAATGTAACTGAGGCAGTACATATGTTGGTAAGAGAGAGCGGATGAAATTAAGATGGGGTATAGGCACCACACTTGCCAGTGCTCAAAAGCGAGCTAAAATTGCATCCAAGGCATGTGTAGCTATGGCAAAATAACTGTCTATACTTGTTGTTTCGAACTCTTAAAGGTGATGTTGTGGATGAATTAATCAAAGGCATGTATGATTTGAGGCTGAATTTGATAGAAACATATGCAAAGGTCAAAAAGTTGGATGTTAATGTAGAAGAGAAGTCTCGGGCAATAGCACAAAGCCTGTATAAAGAAGGACACAAGAGGAGATGCATTTGGTGTGATAGTTTACAGCATGAAAAGTGAGACTGTACAGCCTACCGTAAATTAGAAGCAAAAAGGTTAGTATTTTGGAAATATGGCAAAATACATGCAACAGAAACTGGTCTTCCAATAGAGCAAAACTTTAGAAATAGTGGCATGCAGAAGAGGTTGGAAGATATGGCTGCAATGATAGCATTTGTTGCCATTGATGTAACCACATATGGGTCGAGAATTGAAAGGACTAATGAAGCTCGTAAAGGAGGCATGGTTGAAGCAAAATCTTGCGTTCTGATGCAAACATTAGATTGCATGGAAAAGGGCAAAACACTACTAATCCTTCCTCTTCAGGCCCATCTAAATGCATAACATGAAGTAAAATGGAGCAACAGAAAGAGACTGAAAAAGTCATGCATGAGCATGTTATGGAGGATGCATCCCAAGAGGAGAAACAAGAAGGAAATAAAAGGGGCAAGTAGCCCAATTACAGGTTACAATTGGATCTTGAGACTGCCACAAATCTTAAAAAGGTATTGGAAGATCGCATATGTGGTAGTAGAGTGGAATTCACACTTGGCAAATTTTTTGGAATCACAAATCATTAATTTCATGATGCAATCATTGATATGTTGAAATGAAAAAGACAATTTGATGGTGAAATTTTGTAAACATTGATGCAAGTTGACAAAGACATAGAGAAACAACTTCAGAGGTAATATGATGATGCATGTAATGCTTATTTGAAGCACGTTGATGTTGAAAATGGGTTAAATCGGAGTGTAGACAACAAGCTTGTGGCTAAAATTGGTCTTATGGGCAGCAATAATCATAGAGAGAAGGCTATGTATAATGGGGATGTCCATCAACAAACACATGAGGAAGAAGGTTCTCATTTTATTCCAAGCACTCATTATTCATGAACGCATTATGCTCATGCTACAATAGAGAAAATTGTTAAAGTGGGAGAAAGAGAGACACCTTACATAGGTCTCTTGGATAATGATTTTGAAATCAATGTTATGGCACATAACTTGTATGAGAATGGATGTTGGCCGATTGATGTAGATCTGGGATGTTGCATGCGGATAGCAAACAATTCATTAGGGGATTATTTTGTGGCTTGTCCGAATGTACCCTTGAGCATTAGAGATGTTAGGGATGAATATCATTTTTTGTGCAAGATTTATGCAGTTATTCGATGATTTTGGGGCAGCCCTATATTTTGGAATCAAGGCTAGAAACAAAAGCCTTGGATGATGGTTCATCATATGCTTGGGTTTGAAGTAAAGACAATACAAAGGCGGTACAGTTTCTCACTATTTGTGTAAATCATCCTTGCAATCGGGATAGGCTATGCAATAATCCTATGCACCTAATGCATGTGAGTTGAAGGGTTTTTAGATAGCACTGCTGTAAGTGGAGGCTATGGCAATGCCTCTAGGAATATAATTATGCCTCCAAGAAAGGGGGAAACTGTGTTTTTGTTTGGAGTTGGATTGCAGGAATGGATATCATGTAGTCTTGAAAGTTTTAAGAATATTTCAGCCATGTATAGGATTGAAAAGAAATATATAGGGTGGGTTGAAAAAGAGCTAAAGACATATGGTTTGATGGCTGCAAATAAAGGTATTTCAGGGCCAGTTGATGTTGATATAGTGGCTGAAATTTTTGCAGCAATTAATGTTGAAAAAAAAAAAGAGGTTATTTATGTTGACACTTTAGAGATGTATGAAGTCATTCAAGAGTTTTTTGAGAATGAATATTATGGGCTACAAAACAGGGCTAAAGCAAGGGTGGATACAAAGTACAAAACAATTACAAAGAAGGTTAAGCTTGTGGCTTTTCCTTTACCATCTAAAAGTGATGGGTTGGCTAAAAAAGTGACTCAACAGCCTAGTTTATGGGTTCCACATGGAGTAGGACATAAATTTACAACTGAAACTTTACAAAAGCTGAAAGTTGGTGATACAAGCTTTCTTTTGCCTACAGAAAGAGCTTGTTTCTTGTAGATGTTTGGCAAGGCATGGGAAAGCCTTTGCGTTTTAGCTAGATGAAATTGGATGTGTTGATTCGACCATAGTTGCACCTATGGTGATCTTTACAGTACCTCATGTGCCATGGAATTTAAAGCCTATTCCAATACGTGGGCATATTTGCCTAAGCTATTGGAGCTTTTGAATGAGAAGATCAAGATGCAAAATTTGGAGCCCTCTTTAGCTCCATATTCAAATCGGTGGTTTATTGTTCCAAAGAAGAATGGTTCTTTGAGGTTTATATGAGATTTACAACCAATTAATAAGGTTACCATAAGGAATGCTGGATGAGGCCCGATAGTGGATTTGTAGAAGCATTTGCAGTCAATGCAATTTACTCTATGAGAGATTTATGTTCAAGATTTGATCAGTTCCAGCTTGCATTGGAAAGCTGGGACATCACTCCCATGAAGACATCACTTGGATTGGTTAGGATGTGTATGCTTCCACAGGGAGAAACCAATTTAGTGGCGCATATGATGAGTGCTATGCATAAAGTTTCGAGGGAGTATATTCCTCAGTTGACCTTACCCTTTCTTGATGATGTGCTAATACAAGGGTGTGATATCCATGAGAAGAATGAGCATGGATATAGAAGATTTGTGGTTGATCATATTGCTGATTGTGATAGGATTTTGAGCCGTCTTGAAGAAGTGCATTTGAATCTGTCAGAGAAAAGTTGGTTTTTGGAGTGGAGGAAGTATTAGTTGTTGGGTATATGTGTGGACCATATGGGAGAAAGCCCTCACTAGTAAATATTGATGCCATAAGTAGGATACGGGAGACATATTTGAATGTATTCAAGGTGAGAAGATTTTTGGGTGCATGTGTCTTTTACTTGATATGGATTCCACATTTTGCTCATGTGGTTGAAAGTTTATATCATCTCTTGAGAAAAGGGAAAAAAATTTGGTGGGATAAATGGCATACGAAGGTAGTTCAGAAGTTAGCCCCAACACTAAAGAGAGAAAATTATGTGAATGGGCAGCCTATTATTCTCACCGTGGATACAAGCCCAATTGGCATTGGTGGGTAGTGGGTCAGGATGATGCTGATGGGAATAGATATGCCATTCGGTTTGGAGCAAGGGTCCTCAATGAACGGTAACGACAGTATTTTCAAGTCAAAAGAGAGATTTGGGGTGTAGTGATAGCTTTAAGTGTGATATGCAATATTTTATGGGAGCTCATCTAGTGGTAGAGACTGAATGTCTACCTTTATTGAGCATAATAGTAAGCTGTTCAACTCTTGATATTGCCATGTTATGGTGGATTACATATATAAAGTCACTTAACCTTGATTTTCAACATATTACAGGTAGAGAAAGCCTTATGGTTGACATGCTTTCATGAGCAAGGTTTGAAGATGAAGAGGAGGTGATGGAAGATGAAATGACGATGTGATAGGTGCCAAAAATGACTTTATGACAATAGTGAATGAGTATGCAACTACTGTTACTACAGGTACAACTGTTGTAATAGGGATTTCAATAGTAAGAAAAGAACTTACAGCCATGGAGAAGAGATGGATAGTAGAGAGAAAGCATCATCATTGTTATGCTTTTGTGAGAACACAAATTTTGGAAGAGTTGTATGAGGATGATTGGCTAAAAATAGGCCAATATCTCACCCTCATGACAAAGAAGGCTGAGTGGTTTGAAGCTAAATTCAAAAGGATTAAAAGAAAATATTATGAGTTTTTCTTGAAAGAAGGATATTTATGGAAGCATGCAAAGAAAAAGAGAGGAGCTCCAGTACGTGTATTGGGAGATAGGGCTTCTCAACAATAGGTGATGTAGGAGTTTCATGAAAGCTTATGGGTTGGACATAGAGGAGTTTGGGGCACATTTGCCAAGATCAAAGAGAAGTATTGGCAAAAAAACATGTATAAAGATGTGGAGCATTATGTGGAATCATGCATTGTCTGTTAGATGTATTCCATGGTAAAGCATAGACCTATCCATTGTCTATGCATGACAAATGGGTAATTGATTTGGTTACCATGCCTACAGGTTTATGGAATATGAGATATCTTGTGCTTGCATGAGAAGACTTGACAAATCAAGTGGAAGGTCGAGCTCTTAGTACAAAGACTACTCAAGCAATTTGCAAGTTCTTATTGGAAGAAGTCTTTTGCAGGTATGGCTATGTTGGTAAAGTGGTTGTAGATAGAGGAGAATTGCATGAGGATAAGGCTCATGAATTCTTTTCACAATTGGGTATTGAGCTGGCTTTAACTTCAGCCTATAATCCTGACGCAAATGGCAAAAGTGAAAGAGGTCATCAGCCTTTCATTAAGGCATTAGTAAAATCATGCAAGGGCAGGGTGAAAGAGTGGCCAATAATGTTACCCTTTGCTTTGTGGGATGATGGGACCACTCATAGTGCAATTACAGGGTATATGCTTGTTGAATTAATGTATGAAAATAGCCAATCATGCCTATTGAGGAGACTACTGCTACTTGGAGTGTTCTACCATGGAAAGAGGGTTTGAATAGGGAAGAGGTACTGGTCCTATGCATTAGACAATTAGAAACAAGGCATGAAGATATTGAGACAACCATGAAAAAGCTGAAGACTGCAAGGATCAAGAACAAGAAGAGGTTTGAAAAGTGATATAGACTTCAACCACGAGCTATAAAAGAAGGGGACTGGGTACTGGTTTATGACAGCAGCTTGAAAAATCAATATAGTGCCAATCAGAATGTGGCAAATCGATTGTTTGATCCATATGTGGTAAGGTTTGTTTTTTGATAATGCTACCTATGCATTAAATGAGATGGATGGGATAGCTCTAAGGATTCAAGTGAGATTAGAAAACATATCAAGCTCTTTAAACATAGGGAGTCTTCAGTATATGAGTTGAAGGAGTTGGATACTGAGCATGAACATGAGAATATGGAAGAAGAAGAGGTAGAAGATGAAAACATTGACATGACAAAGGATACTTCTTCTGACACTGCAGACTTTGGCACATGCTAGAGGATGTGCAGATTAAGAGGGGGTGGATGTCATGCTACTTATGCGGACACAGTGTGAAAAACTCTAGAGTGCATCATTATTTGGTTTTCTTATTGATCTAGAGAGCCAATGCCACATTAGTCATTAATGGTAGTAACCATAGTGTGGATGGTTAAAAAATACTAGGTTTTTAGACAAGTTTAGCTAATTTTAGATACTATAGATATTATCTCTTGTAAAAATCCAAAAATTATAGACAAATTCTAGAATAGGATGACATGTAAAAGAAAGCAGATAGCTTTCAGCCATTTTGGGCAGACAGTACTTTGAATTGGGAGAAAAAGAAGGAGTGATCTGGGAGAATCTAGCTAGGTGTCTTGGTATTTTACCCCCCTTTTGGAGTCAATGGAAGAATTAGATTGGCGGTTTGAGTAGGAGAGAGGAAGCCATTGTTTTATGCACATTTTGGGTCTACAAGAGATTTATCTTCTTAGAATGCAGAAATATATTGATAGGCTTCACCTTTGTGAGTATTCTTATACATCTTATATTTCTTTAAACCCCTTCTCTTTCGTCTACTCCTCTTCTTGAATCTCCCTTCATCATACTATCTCTTACCCCCATGGTAGACTTTCGACCCCAAATGATTTGACAACGTGAAGGTTTTGAAGAGCGGATATGAGAGGAGTTCATGAACCTAAGTCAATCCTCTGTTGAATGGGTGGAAACATATATCTCTAGAATGGAATCCATATTGAAGAGATGGACCAACCATCACTTGGAAAAAGGCATCCAAAAAGGAGTTTTTCTTAGAGACCTACAACCAGAAGTTCATAAGTTTGTGGAATTGAGAATACCAATCAACCAGCAAGGCCGCAATAGTGGAAGGTGCAATGCTGTATGATGAAGTCAAAGCAAGGCTCTTGATGACCTCAAGAAGAGGAGTCTTACCTCCTCCAATGCCAAGAATGGTATACCCACCAAATGTAGTCACAAGGACAATTTCCTACCCTACCCTCAGATGCAAACAATGTTGTAGCACAATGCACCGAATCCACAATGGCCATAGATAGCAGTACCCCAAATGATAGTTCAACTGCAAAACAACATTGGCCTCAAACAGTTTCTTCAATGGCAACTCAACAACAACAGTGGAATCCTACCAACTAGAACCAACAATCCACAATAGGAGCTCTGAATCAAAACTAGAGTAGAGGACCTTGTGGATCAACCCAACCAATTTATGCAGTGATTATAGAGGATTTTGAAAACCCTATTGCAAGTACTCTAGGAAGAAAAAAATTGAAGGAATACCTATCCAATTTAGTCGCGAGCATCAAGGAGTTGAAGGATGTGATTATAGAACAGCTACAGACCCTGAAGGTGAATACTACAAATATATCCACTCCTGCGGGAGGTGGAAGAGATGTGTTGTATTCTAATACATGGTGCGGAAAGTGCCATCAAGAAAGACATTTAGCCACTCAATATACTTAAAAACCAACTATCCATGGAGCCTTCTATTTGTATTGTTTAAGGAAGAACTATACATAAGATATTTGCTCTTTGAAGGAGATGCTAATCAAAGATGACCACCTAGGATATTGGACCAAAGCCTAGAGATTTTGGTCCTAATTTTGGCCCAAGGAGGTTTTTCTCTCAGAGTTATAGAGGACAACAGTCGGGCAGTGGCCACAGATCAGAAGTGGAGTGTTATAGATGCGGAGAAAAGGGGAATATCTCACTAAACTGTCCAAATCCTAGAAGGTCTATGGACTATAAACCCCTTTGTAGTCAATGCAAAGGAGAAGGTCACATTGCAAAAGACTGTCCTACTCCAACCTGAGAAAGCTATCTTTGATACTCAGCAAAAGACCCACGAACATGCATCAAACTTGATGGAATTGGAAGTTGCTACAATAATGCATGCCAAGAAAGGAGAACCCACAGTTTTAAAAGAGAACAGCCCCTTTTCCAAAACAATGAAGTTCAATCTTCCCAAGAGAAATAGAATAGTATAGAGTAGAATGATGTAGTATAGAGCATTGTAGTGCCACAGAGAGTCATAGAGACAATCACAAAGATAGGACCAGAGGACCAAGATATAGAGGATACCAAAATACCTCTATTAGTAGAAGAAGTGCAGATGTTGCCACTTTTAGAGGATAAAGAAAAAATAAAAGTGGGTGTGGCCCCATTTCCTAGCCGATTGGAGAAGCATGTGGATTTTATCAAAGCATATGACTTGGTCAAAGACATAAACACCTTCAAACCAAACCTAACATTCCGACAATTACTGATGTTTTCTCCTAGCAAGCAAAAGAAATTCAAAAGCATATTTTCAAGAAGAAGAGGCCTAAGGATTGCTCCCTCAACTATTCCTAAGTCAAATAAAGCCCTAGAACTTGTGAAAGAAGTGGATGGGGCTAACACCTTCTTGGATCCTAGTACCCCAGAGATTGGTGTGTGAATTAAAGGAGGCTTTATTGTAGATGCATTGATTGATGGAGGTTCATCACTGAACATCATGAGGATGTGATAATGAAGGATCTAGAATTGCAAGGAATGTAACCTACATAGTGGCTTATCAGATTGGTAGACCAAAGTAGAATTAAGTCTTTAGGAATTTTTCCATATGTGAAGACAACTCTCACATGAAGAGACCATTGGTTGACCTATATGGTGGTAAAATCAAATTTCTATGGGACCTCATACCCTCTATTGTTGTTGGGAAGACAATGGCTTTTTGAAGCAAGGGCATGGATGGATTGGTTCAAATGAACCCTGACCTTAGGTAGAGGACCCAACAAAGTGGTGTTGAAGTTGTATGACTCAGAAAAAGGTAAGAGATCCACTTTCATTGAAGTCTTAACATATTCTTCCAACGAAGTAACAAATGGTACATTAGGAGATGAAGAAGCCGTCAAATAGATCTTTCCCAAAAAAATAGAGGCGTAGTCCTTGACAGTGGGCACTGTAAGCCAACTCTCGAAAGAAACAAAGTCTTTGTCAATGCGCGAATACCTCTTGCCTAAACCTGAATTGACTTCTAAAGTCACCTTTGATGACAGTGAGATAGAAGCATGGATGTATTGTTCTCCTTGTTACATGGTTGTAGCAAAGATAGAGACAGAGATCATAGCAGAGATAGAAGCAGAAGTAGAGACAAATGCAGAAGCAAAGACAGAGGACACAATAGAGAGTCTGTTCTTCTCTTATAGAGGCCCTAGAGAGGCTGAAATAGAGTTTGAAGAGGATGAATATATTGCACAAGAAGATTATGATAGTCTACTAGAAGAATCTATCCTACTCGTAGCATAAACGAGGAAGAAGTTCCAGAGGCTACAGGAGTAGAAGACCCCATGTTGTTGGATAGAATGACTATGGTACCCTTTGGACTAGCAAATGGATCTCCTTATATGCAAAACCTTTATAAAAAATGGATTAAACAGAATAAGCCTTCCTTTAGTAGTGGCTCTTGCCACCCTAATCCACCCTTCTAGAGAGAGGATGATGATGATGCACCTTGCCAACAACCACCAGTCCGATAGCCCAAACAGATCTCCAAAGGTTCTTATTGTGTGATGTTCTTGGAGGCATCTTCAGAAGATGAGTCCTCAAGCCACGAGGTAATTATTTCCAAATCAAACTTGAAATAGCCCAGATACCTTTTCATTATCCCAAGGAGCAAATTAATCTCCATTGAAAGAGAAAATTAGTTCTAGTGGAGCATCAGATGAGGAGACCACTCCCTTGAAGGAGCCAGATCTATATCCAAAAGCAGTCATTGGGACCTTTATCCACAAAGTGGAATGTGAAAAGCAATTAATGTTCATGAATGCTGATGGTATGGAGGAATGTGACCTGAAGGTGGGTATCAATTTTCCAAAAGAGGAGTTGCCAGTCCTACATAACCTTCTGAAAGAGAACTTGGACGTGTTTGCATGGTCATACAAAGATTTGAAGGGGATTGATCCCACGATGTGTTAGCGTCATATCGGCCTAGAGCTTGATGCCAAGCCTGTGAGGCAAAGACAAAGACACATGAATCCAAATTACTCCACCCTTGTGAAAGCCGGATTGCTGAAGCTCCTTGAAGCTAAGTTTATCTATCTAGTGGCTAATAGTGAATGGGTTTCACCCATTGTGGTAGTACCCAAGAAGAATGGAAAGTTGTGAATATGTATGGACTTCCGAAAGCTAAATTCCAAGACTAAGAAGGATCATTTCCCTATCCCTTTCAGAAACCAACTTTTGGACACAGTTGGCAAGCTTTGAACTCTATTCACTCTTGAATGGATTTAGTGGATACAATCAAGTTGAGAGTGCAAAAGAAGAACCTTCACAAAAAAATGGGGAACTTATGCTTACAGAGTGATGCCTTTTGGGCTCTATGTAACGGTCATGCTACCTTTCAACGAGCAATAATGGTTGCACTCCAAAATCATTTGCCTGATTTCATTGAGGTGCACCTAGATGACTTATGTGTCTATAGTCTAATTTGTGAGCATTGGGGACACATGTAGTAGTGCTTTGACAGATGTCGAGAGTATGGGATCTCTCTCAACCTTGAAAAATGCATCTTCAGAGTCTCTTGAAGAATTTTTTTGGGCCATATTGTCTTTGCATAAGGGATAGCAACAGATCTTTCAAAGATTGAGAAGATTGTAGCCTTAACAGCACCAACCAACCTCAAATAGTTGAGGGGACTCCTTGTCATGTGGGCTATTACATACAATTCATTTTGCACTTTGCAACAAAAGTATTCCCTTTGCATAAGCTCTTGAGGAAATATGAAAAGTTTATGTGGATCACTAATTGTGATGAAGCGTTGAACACCCTGAAGCAATGTCTGATTGAAGCACCCACCTTGCAATCTCTTGATTGGAGGAAGGAGTTCCATGTGTACATTCATGCATTTGTTGAAGGCCTAGGTGTAGTCTTATGCCCAAAAGGCTCCTCAAAGTTAGATCAACCCATCTATTATGAAAGTTGAAAAGTATTTGATTGAGAATGAAACTATACAGTGACAGAGCTTGAATGCTTGGGAATGTTATTCACCTCTTAGAGAAGTTTCGACACTGCTTGTTGTCAACTCACTTCAAATTCTATGTGGACCATGAGGCCTTGTCCTTCTTGATGAACCGAGAAGATGTGAAGGGAAGAATGATAAGATGGCTCCTTGTATTTTAGGAGTTCAACTTTGAAGTGGTTACCAAACTTGGTTGCTCCCATGTCCTGGTTGATCACTTGCCGTGGATCCCTTAGAGCGATAAAGAGGAGCAGGATGACCCATATCTTTTTTATGCTTTCCTTTTTCAAGTCAAAATTGTAAATCCATGGTATGTAGATATAACTAACCTCTTGAAAAATCAACAATATCCTCATGGTATCTCTAGCCGTGAGAAGAAGAAGCTTCTGTTAGAATTAGCTCCCTACACCTTGTTAGATGGAGCTCTATACAAGAAAGACAAAGATAAAGTACTAAAAAGATGTATAGCAGGAGATGAGATTGGAGTAGTGCTAAAAGCATGCCACACATGAGCCCTATGGAGGTCACTTTGTAGGGGCAGTGACAGCCAGAAAGGCCTTGCTCGCAGGATATTGGTGGTGGCTGACCCTCCACAAGGATGCCTATGATTAGTAAAAATATTGTGATGCTTGTCACCAAATGGGAAAGCCTATCAAAACCAACACTATGCCACTGCAACCCATCTTTCCCCTAAAGCCATTTGAGAAGTGGAGAATTGACTTTGTTGGCCCCATTCATCTGCCAACCAGAAGGAAGCATATAAAATACATTTTGGTCTGTATACAGACTACATGACAAGGTGGTGTGAAGCCAAAGCTATGAAGTGAGATGATGGAAATAGCGTGGTTTTATTCATATATGAGAACATCATCACCCATTTTGGAAATCTATTAGAGCTAGTCAGTGACAAAGGTACTCAGTTCCTTAATAAAATTATGGAAGAATTGATAGAGTTGTATGAGATCCGCCAACTCACGTCTATACCCCACTACCCCAAAGCCAACAGCCAAGTTGAAGTTACCAATCACATCCTTTGCTTGATCTTGACAAGGACGATTGCCGCACATCACCCTAATTGGAATGATTGACTTATAGAGGCCCTCTAGGCATATAGAACCTCCTATAAGGCTGTTACAAGATACACCCCTTTCCAGTTGGTGTATGGTACAGAAGTGGTCTTCCTTGTTGAATTGGAACTATCCTCTTTGCAGATAGCTATCAAAGAGCATTTGGATGATGATGAGTCCCTGCAATGCCATCTCTCTTGCACTTAGAATGTCTAGATGAGACCCGTAGGAGGATGGCCCTATAGTGTATGGAAGGTGTACAAGCTCGAAGAAAGACCTATCATGATAGCTTTATGAAGTGGGAGTTTAAGGAAGGTGACTTAGTCCTTGCTTATGATTTATGTTTTGGCAAGTTTCTAGGCAAGCTTCAACAACGATGGATGGGGCCCTATTAGGTACTTGCTGTCAACCCTAATAATGGCTCTGTCTAAGAGTAGATAGTCGATGCTTCTAATGATCCCTTCCTAACTAATGACTATCACCTCGAGAACTATTACCCTCCCTGGGGATCCTGAAAATCATTGCCAATAGCCCCTCCATTCCTTGCACATCGATTGATAAAGCTTTACCTATTGCTCCTTATATCCCTTTTGCTTATCATGATGAGATGGCCTCGTTCTTCTAGCGGTCATAGTTACCTCGCACATCTCCTTTGCTCCCTTTCCATTTGATCTACCCTTGGGAGTAGGGAAAAAGAAGAAAAAGAAGAAGAGAAAAAAATCAAATCTGTTATGGGAGAAAAGGAAGAAATTCCTTGTGATAATAGGCCTTGTTCTAAGAAAAGGTGATAATAGGCCTTATTCTAAGGAAAGGTGGCACACACCCTTGGACGGGAAGCTAGCTACGGAAAAGGTGGTAAGGCCGCACAGTCTAAGATAGCTGAATAACTAGCCAAACTCTTCTAGAAGTAGTTCCAAATCCACCTCCCTTGGTGTGTTCAATCTTGCAACTTTATTAGTGCTTTTGACTCCTATAAAAGACAACATTTCCAATGTATAATCCAAGTATGAGAATTGTTGCCTACCTCCATGGTAGGTACACCTCTTCATTACCTATTATAAGTTGACATTACTAACTGGACAAAGCCAATCTTCATCAACAATTCTTTGAGTGATGTGGGCTTTCATCCTAATTGGATGAGGATGTAACTATGGGCTGCCCTTTGTAATAATCAATAGAGTGTGAGACACAGAGGGTGGGGTGAGTGGCCAGTCATTGCCTTTAAATCCAAATGAGAGGTGAGATGTGTGAATGGAGTGTTACACACATGAGATGGGCCTCTCAATGCAGAAATCATGATGTGTTCCTGTGCATAGCACTGTAAGTCTCCCTAGCCTTTCTTCTTGCATCGTGTGTTGGCACAGGGCAGGATGCACTGTTGCACCATCAAATGTGTACAAAGCATATAACCTTCGTAACAAGTGGCAGTAAGGCTTACATTAATGGGATTCATGAACTCAGTGGCCCTCTTGTATCTATCAATCAAGCGTGAGATAGAGAAGGGGATGAGTGAGATTGATTTCCTTTTCATCAAAATGGAGAGGTGAGAACTGAGGAATGTTACAACAATTGGAGTCAGGTATGTTCTCATTTTCTTATACACACAAGGGACGGGCCTCCTCCATTATCACCATACACACATCACTCTGTTAGGTGCACTGCACACTAAGGCTCCCTAGTCTTCCATCATACACCTATGCCAAATGGGTTGGGACGCATTGATGCACCATCAAATTGTGCACGTTAGCATACTTCCTCTAAACCATTCCTTTTGTTGATTTCTAAACCAGGTGTGAGATATGGATTTCCATTATTATCCCATCAAGTGTTGTGAGTCATGGGGCCAGTGACCAATCTATCATTCCAACAAGTGTGACTATCGAGATTGAGTGTTGTATACTTTGCCATTGACAATTTAACTTGCTCTTCATCAACAAAGCTACCTCCTTGGATACTGCTGCATAGTCCCTACCATGTTGGACAAGTGTGATGTGGTGAGCCATGGTACCTCCTACCAACGATTACACCTCTTCATGTGTTTGCAATGGTTCACCTTGACCATATGCAAATCGGGCTAAGTTTTTCTAACCCTACCCAATTTGTTTACAAGAGTTGGTCATGTTTTAAGTGTGGGGATGTACATGTATGGGTGGTGATCAAATGTTAGGCCCTATTGATTAGTCAATCTGATCTATTAAGGTCTTAAGTGTGGGGATGTGTCCATGCATATCTGTTCTACATGTCCTCATGGAAATGCCCCTATCGGCTCATTGAAGAATATCATGTCGTGATCTTGCCCTGATGGGGTCCTCCCCCACCCAACCATCCTCTTTTCACCTTGTTCCTAGGGCCGTTTCTTGTCTGTTTGTCTTTATATTCTATTTGCCACGTTTCCATGTGAAGCATCCTAGGTTCACCAAAATTAAAATCTAATCTTATAGCCCTCTTCATCCCTATTGAATTGGCCACTTTTCATTTTTACTTCCCCTTGTTCCAAGCCACAATTCATGCACTATTAATTTTTAAAGAATTTTTGTAAAGTTGACATGTTTTCATGTAAATATGCATTTTTCACTTCAAAATAGAGCACTAATGTGAGATTATTGACATCCACATTCCTCTTTATAGTTTTCTTTTTTATCGCTCGTCATTCCGATACACAGTTTGTTCGTTATTAAATTTTTTGTGTTTTCGAGTATTCTCCTAAATGATTATGACTCTTTTTCCATGTGAACTTGCCCTATTTACCTCGAAATTCAATTTTGATCAAATATTCTTGTTTGATTCACTCCCTTTCATATTTTTTCTTTTGTCTCCATCATGTTTTGGCCCATCCATTTTATGTTATTAAATTTTCTGTGTGTTTTCGTGCTTGTTTTTATTATTTTTTCCATGTGAATATGTCTTTCTTCCACCAGAATCACGTTTTGATTTGATAACCCTATTGAACACCATCCCTAGGATATTTTTCATTTTCGTTGCCCCATGTTCTGCCTTATGGATTGTTGGAGATTCATTTTTTTCAGATTTTTGGGTGTGTTTTTACTATTTTTTCCATATGAATGAGTCCTATTCTTGTCAGAGCTTATTTTGACCTGATAGATGTGTCCGCTTGTTCATTATGGATGATTTTCCTGCTTTTCTCATTTTGTTCAGACCAATAGATTTGGTGAAATTAGTTTTCGTGTCACTTTTCGTGCTTGAGTTTTTCTTTTTTTCATGTGAACCCCTCTTTTTGTTGCCGGATGTGTTGTCCATGGCATTCCCCTTGTCGCCTTGCTTGTTTTTCTTTTTCAACATCTTGATCTGATGTCAGGATCTCTCCAAATTAAAATTTCTAGTTAATTTTGCATTTAAGCCCCCGTGTGTTGCGCCAACGATCGGGTTTTTGTCCTCAATCCGTGTGTCCAATCTTCGTAGTGTCGTATTTAGGCATCTGAATTTTCCATCACGGATGCTTGTTAACGTCAGCACAAATTGTTTTACCCCACGCCAGCGTTTGTGTGCAGGACGTGGGGGGATCCTAAATGATGAGCCCCATCTCCTTCCTTACCTCTCGCCTCCCTCCTTTCTCCCCTCTCCTCCCCTCTTCTTCCTTATTCTCCCTCGACCTTGCCGTAGGCACCACAGGAGCCATTGACTGTTGGAAGGAGCCACTGAACACGCACCATCCTCAGTACCACAGGAGTCATTTCACGTTGGAAAGAATACCCTTGTGCCCATTAGACCATAGTAGCCACTGCACGCCTTGTCATACTACCATCTGCGCCTGCCTCATCATTCTGCCAGCCATGCCTACGAGAAGGATCCACTTGCTAGTCATTGGAAGGAACCGCCACACCTGCATTCCTGCACTGTGGACGCCGCCAGCTGCCAAGCCGAACGCGGCCTATTGCTCGCCCTCTATTGGTGGCCGTAGGCTATGCTTGGCATCCTCCTTTGGAGGATGATGTTTTGGATCCTTGTCGTCTTGACAGAGTGTCTTTTACATGTTAGATATTCAGCCATAGAGATCCCAAGTGTTGAACCATATTGCTAACAATCCCTTATTCATTGAGGATTTCTTTTCAGATTTTGATTTTTGATTTGTACTAATCCTTGATTAAGTGTGGGGATATGTTAAGTGTTGAATTGACTTGATTTTTTGGTTAAATTTTGTTGTTTTTATGTATTGAATGTGTATTTTGTATGATGATTAGTTAATTTGGAAGTGTGGGAGTGTTTTGAATGAGGTTGATTAGGTTTGAGAAGCTCATGATATTTTTTAGTGGAGATATGATGTTTTGACATGTTCTGTTGATGTCCTATTAGTGCTCGATTCACTTTGTTGAGCTTCTATTTTGTTATGTTTTTTTTCTATATGAGAGGATGATGTGATGATTGATGAAGTTTGAGAGTATTTGGAAGCTTATTGATTGATTCTTGATGGCTTTAGTTGAGCTAAATGCCCTTTGATGACCTTCTTTATGGTTATGTAGACCCTTTGTTGAGCTTCTTTAGAGCCTCTATCTCTATTTTTTTCTATTTTGTATGCCTCCGCAAGTGTTATGTGGGATGAATGTGTAGATTAGGGAAGTTCTCTAGCCTTTTGAAGAGATGAATATAAGTTACAAATAGCTCAAAGAAGTGGAAGAAGTAGCTGCTAAAGGATCAAGTGAAGACTGAAGTGGAAGTGGCACTATTGTTAAGCTATGAAAGGACATTATAGTGGCTCTGGTGACCTTTCATAGTAGACTTGATTAGTTACATTGTACCATGAGAGAGAGAGAGAGAGAGAGAGAGCCAACTCTATGCAAAATAATGTATCTAAAAATTAGAGATTGTGAGAGAAAGCTATGGAACTATTGAAGATGAATGCTATGTGATGATTTCCATTCAAAGTGGTGTATTATCTTGTGTTCTTGTAATATCTTGATGAATTCTATGAACAATATGAAGAGCATAATCGATTTTGTTCAAGTTAAAACCATGGGAGAATAAGCTCTGTGAAGATTTCTTGCTCCTAGTATTCTTTTCCTTGTTGTGGACACATAAAATATGAAATAAATGCTTGTTGATGATACAAGATAGATTTTCTTGCAGTAGATTTCTCTTTTTCTTGGTGTTCCTCTTGGGGCTCCACTTATAATGAGCGAGCTACTCACAAAAAGATTTCTCGACAATACCAGTGCTGAGCAAATTGAGGCAGCCTTGGTGGCATCACTGCTAGTTGGGTTGGGAGTTACCCCAAATGCTAGGAGCCAAATGAAAATACCCATAGTTACAAAGCAACTCAATAAATATCTGCATGAAATGACTCCCACAACTTTATTGAGTATTTTGAGTGGGTATGCAAGGCCAACAACCTCATGGACTCTCCTCAACAAGCATAAGCATTCGGTCTTTCCTTGGGAGACAAGGGACGGCCTTTGTTTACTATTCTAGACAATGTTGAATGCAATACCTTCACTCAATTGAAGGGTATCTTGATCAATATGTTCTTAGAGGCAAGATACTTTGATAACATCATTGTTAAGATAATGAATGTCAGCCAATTGAAAGAGAAATAGGACATACAAGACTATATCATACATATGTGGAGTCTCTACAAGAGGATACATGTAGTTGAGAAACCCAATGAGAGAGTGGTTTCTACTATGTTCATTAATGGGATCCACAACAAATGACTCTATAAGGCCCTAACGAGCAACTCGAACATGCAAAGAGATGTGCTTGTAAGAGTCTTTGAGGAGGCCATACACGGGTAGATGAATTGCTTAGGGAGAGAAGGTCTCGGGCTACGCAAGAAGGTAGCAATGTGTAATATTTCTGCTCGAAATATTAATTCAACCTTAAACCCCGCACACCCGTGCAATAAGGCACCCCAAAGTGATCTCTCACATCGTAAAATGTTGGTAGTTAAACGCTTACCCCGCGCGCGCGATAATAATCCCCATTCGCGTTGTGCAAATAAGGCCAAGGTTAAAACCCACAAGCCGCACGAGAAACACCCCTTACAGAACGGTAAATGGATAAATGATTAAGGTAGTGCAATTTTTATTATTATTTACCCCCTCCCCTTAGCTGATGCATGGCAGGGGAGAGGGAGTGGAGCTAAGTGGAGAGAGGGAGGAGTGTGGTGTGGGGATGCATGAGGGAGGGAAGGCATGAAAGCCCTCCACGTGTGTGGATCTTCCCCCCCCCCCCCCACACACACACACTATAAAACCTCCCCCATGGAGCTTGGGGGGGAGGCACGAAGAGAGAGAAGAGGAGGCTGTACTGTCAGAGAGCGCCGCCACGTCAGGAAGCCACCGCCACATGCCACTCGCTGCCTCCTGTTGCAGCGCTATTGCCGCCTCCACTCTACCATCACCATCATCACCGCCTCTCGTCATCAATCTCCTCTCCTCCAATCATTACCCCCCTCCACGTAATCCTGTTGAGAAGCAGAAGCTTCTTTAGAAGCTTCTAAAGTTAGGCTTCCATAAGCCTCATTTTCATGTGCCTCCCCAGTTTTAGAAACTGAACTCATAAACCCCAATTCCTGCACAAGGGGGAAGTAGACAGGTTTTTGAGGCTGAGTTTCCAAGCTTGGAGGGAGTTCAGAGATCACGTAAAGGCAAGGACAAATCGCGGAGTTCAAGTCCGCTACATCAACGATGACTCCAAAGCCAAAGACGCAAGGCGCACCCACGGGAGCCTCGAACCCAAGTTTACACGTGGACATCGCTACAAGTCCTCATACCCAGGTTCTTAGAAGTTTAATTCCGCATTGGGCACACTTAAAATTCATGGGAAAGTTATGAATGTGAATTACTTATTCATCTTATGAGCTTAGTTGCATGTTGCACTTTTCGTGCATTTCTAAAGCGACAAGCCTAAACGCATATTGCATAGGTTAAAAGGATGAAAAATTTGTTTAAATTCACCCTTGTCTTCCTTGCAAGAAAAAGCAAGCGGATATTGCATTTAGGCAATAACTTCCTTGTTGTGATTTGCATGAGAAAATCATTAACATCCGTTAGATGTTGTCCAAAGAATTGCATGGCATGAAAATGAAACCATGGACTTGCATGTTGCATGCGAAGATGCTTGTAGAATGGATTAAGTCAACAATAGTCTTATGATATTCATCATGCACGAACTTCATTTATTGAAGTTGTATCTAGAAAAGATTGCATGTCATATTAAAGCCTGAAATTCAACTGCATTAAACGAAAGGTTGTAGACAAAGTTCTTAATGTAAATCTATGTAGTTATACGCAAGTTATCACCCAAAGTGTCAATCATTATGATTCTAGCAAGGAAAAGAAATGGTATTTGCAAACCTTATAGTCGCATAGAAGTAATGAATCGCATATTTGCATGTAATGTGATGTCTTGCAACTATTTACCCCTTTAGAACGAATTTAGCATCTCTAAGA
Organism: Lygodium microphyllum; assembly: GCF_053477565.2. Lineage (NCBI taxonomy): Eukaryota > Viridiplantae > Streptophyta > Polypodiopsida > Schizaeales > Lygodiaceae > Lygodium > Lygodium microphyllum. The sequence goes on from NC_141158.1 coordinate 45,561,867, forward strand.
AAAGATCGTCTCTTGTCGCAAGACAAGTAGACCGATTTAGCTAAATCACTTGTAATGACATAACCCACATAGGATTCTTAAAAGCATAAGTAGTTAGTACAACGAACACCTCAAAGTGCTAACTAGGGTTTAGTAAATTAGAAATTCTGCCTAGTATCGCACTTGGTCGCCAAGTTGAGACCTTCAAACCCAAAAGTCCTACCCACATTCACGAAATGTTTGGGTTAATTGGATGCCCATACAATAACGATCTAGGGTTTTTACCCTAGGGCCAATCGATCGACCTAATACTAAACTTCCGATTGAGATTAGAAACCCTAGGGTTTTTACCCTAAGGATCGATCGACCTACTACTAAACTTCCGATTGAGATTAGAAACCCTAGGGCAAATCGTTATCGGCCTAATAAGGTAAGGGTTGGGTTGGATAAGAAGACATCCCAAACCCTATATCTTAGCCAAACATATTTCTTGACCAAGAAACGCCGTTTGATGGGAGAAATGATCCCACAAGTTAAGTGCAACACTTGTGAACAAGTTGTAACGTCACATGGCTTTGTGTTTAAGTCACAAGATGGATTTGCCACTCTTTAAAACAAGAGTTGGTAGGATCTAAGTATAAGATAATTTGCAAGGGGATGAGTAGTCATCCTGCTACATCACCCTTCTTGGGTGGAGTTGCCAAGTTAGGGTAACTATGAATTGCCTAGCAAGTTGACAAATCAAGTTAGAGTGACAAAGTCGCCAGGATTTACTGTCTTAGTTTAAGGAACCTAAGGTGTTGGCTAATTTGGGTTAATAGGGTATAACCCTAACCCAAGGATACAAGGGTACACAAACAATGAAACCCTTGGGGGATCTTGCCAAGTTGCAATTGATCCCGGAATCGGATGCTGGATGCATTCGGAAAAAAGGATTCACTCCTTAGCAGTTGGCCAAATAAATGACCACTGGATTTATTGTGTTTGTACAGTTTAGGAGCACTGTTTGTATTGCTTTACTTAAAGAACTAAAGATAGAAAAATAATTAATGCTTCAGGTTGAAGACCTGAAGGGAGAGGCAGCATCAGTTACCCTAAACTGTCTGCCCGACCCTAACCAAGGGGGTTGTTAGCCACGCCGGGCACGTGAACTGAATCCGTCGTGAGAGTCTCTCCGTTGGACGCTACTTAGAGCAGGAGGACGCTTTGGTGCTAGGGGGGCTCTGGCCGTAAATCCCTTGCCTTTGGGTCCTGCACAAGAGGCAGACGTGACTCGGGATTGGATCTCCAGGCCTGCATACTAGTCTACGGGCAGAAACTTGGATTAGTAATCCCCGAGGATTGCTGGATTGCCTTTGAGCGGATTATGGATTGCCTTCGGGTGGATTATGGATTAGCCTACGGGCTGGATTATTATGATGTATTCCAAAGACTGAATAATAATATAACTTGTTGAAAAGGAACTTGTTTGACACTGTTTTTCTATGTCAAGTGCTAAGATTACGTGAAGGAACCGGTGATTAACTAGCTAATTAAGGAAGCTAGTTTTGCATGTCAAACTAAATGTGGTAGGTAATTAGACAACTAAAGCAACCCCGAGGAAAGTGCGGTGGATGTGGCCATGGGTCCGTCCTACAGATGGGTGTCCCGGTTGGCCGAGAACTTTTCTCGAAGGAAATTGACAGCAAGGAATGTTGACCTAGAATCTAGGATACTAGAGCCCCGATTTATGCTATTTTAAGGGAATGGAGTGGGACTATGCCTTATGGACAGAGAGGTCGAGCTTTGCATCCCTCTCGTTTCCCATTCTCCTTGAACCAAGTGTAGCATGAATCTCCTTCAACCCTGATGTTTCTGCGTAAAGTAGTTCGCCTGGGGTTCGACATTAGCTACCGTTCTAGGAATTTGACCACTAGGAGAACCCTGATTTAGGTTGGTCCTAAGTGGGAATGGCCGAAATGCTTCCACTTCGTGGCAAACTTGGGAGGACCTAGATCGCGAACCCCGTGACATTCCGTGGGAGTGCCGAGCGGCACTTTCTAGACTCTCTTCCAGATGGGCTGCTAAGACGTGTCCTACGAGCGAACATGCGGACAAGTTATAGTTGGTATTAGAGTGGTATCAGAGAGAACCAACGAGGGATTTGTCTTTTACAAGGAAACTTAATGAGGTGAAGTAGAGCAAACATTGCTGTTAAGAACATTTCCTTACTTATGGATGCTGTCTTGCAAAGTGATGAAGCATGGAACATATTCTTGGTGTTCCAAGTTATGTTTATGACTGTGATGTGTGCCTCGGATTATTGACGGAGGATCGATATGATCAATATCCTAGACCGAATCTACAATCCATTGCCTCTGTACGTGGAACAGAGATGGATGGTGATTGATAACGAGGAAATTTGTGCAAATAAAGGCACCAAAATGTGCTAAACATGGAAACATCCTTTGCAAACTAACACTTTGCTTTTGTACCCCTTTGTAAAATTTCAAATATGAAGCAATGTAAAATGTGTAGTCCAAAAGAGACACACTATAAAATATTGCTAGGAAAAGGAAAGGTCAAACCCTTTTGTCTCATGCTAAAAATTGAAAGGTCCTTAGACCTTAGTCAATGTATGCAAATTTGAATTTTATAATTCAAGAAAGGAAAATGAGGTGGTTGCAGCCGTGGGATTTGGGGAGGTGGGAGGTTGAGATGGTTACACCCTCTCTCTTCCTTTATCTTCTTTTGTCATGGTTCATTTCTCCCTCAACCTCCCATCTCCCCAAATCCCATGGCTACAACCACCTCCTTTTCCTTTCTTGAATTATAAAATTCAAATTTTCATACATTGGCTAAGGTCTAAGGACCTTTCAATTTTTAGCATGAGACAAAAGGGTTTGACCTTTCCTTTTCCTAGCAATATTTTATAGTGTCTCTTTTGGACTACACATTTTACATTGCTTCATATTTGAAATTTTACAAAGGGGTACAAAAGCAAAGTGTTAGTTTGCAAAGGATGTTTCCATGTTTAGCACATTTTGGTGCCTTTATTTGCACAAATTTCTTGGTTATCATTGATTCAGGGATCTATTACATAGCTGTCCACCGATTTGCATACCTTCAAACCAACCTAAAGAGAATCAAGTGGTTGGAGGACCTGAAGATCGTGAAGTTGTTCATCTTTGTTGAGGCTCAACCAAACACAACCCTACATGTCAGAGGACAAAAGGTCAAGCAGAACACGTACGTGTACGAGGAAGTGGCCCGAATAATCCCTGTCGACAGAATCAAGGTGTTGGGACGTTACGAGAGCCAAAGGAAAGGATACCCTAATCTTCCAATGTCCTATTGATTCCTGAAAGTCTATGACCCCAATCCATACTATTACTCACTTCCCGTAGCTGAATGTAACACAATCTTATTCTCCCCAAATTGATGTATTAGCTTGTTCCATCTTCCCAAGAATAATTGTACTGTGAAAGGGCTATGCCCATATAAATAAAATAAGACTCTTTTTATCAATGATTGTCTTGACTATGAATATTGATAAAAAAGTTAAGTGATTAGGTCTCTTGGCTAGAAGCTTAATTGGGCATGAAATGTAATGTGAGAAACATTTAACGAGTTGTTAACGTTAAGAATCTCAATGCCTAGGCACAACCTCAGGTGCAGATTCCTAGTCCGACCCCTACACCAAGTACGACCGTGATCCAAGAGAAGAAGTTTATTCTCAAGCAAATCAAGCTACCAGAATTTGATAGCAAGGGAAGGTCCGTCCAAACTAATGCCGAGATTTGCATCGAATCCATGGAGGATTACTTTGAAGCAGCAAGTACTGCACCCGCCAACCAAGCAATGCTCGCCAAGCAGAAGCTTACCGGCAAAGCAAGACTTTGGTGGAAGCAATGGTGCAGAGACCAAGGGATCTCGGAAGGGTCTGTTACTTGGGAGAAGCTGAAAAGAGCTATGCAAGGAAGATACTTACCACCTGCCTACCACATGCAGAAGATGAATGAGTTCTATGAGCTGAAACAGTTTGGTTTATCTCTTAACATGTACTACTCAAAGTTTGTCTCTCTTTTGAAGTATGGTGTTGAAGTTTTGTGCCGGATTAAACCCACCTGTAAACACCCGCCTCGAATCAATGTGCCCGACAAATTTTTAGGACGCACTCATTCGAGCGGCACCCAAAATACAAGAAGTGCAAACCAGGCCAAGAAGTAACAAGACTTGGTCTTATAAGGATCATAACAAAGGAGTGTATAGGTCCCAGGCAAAGAGAGTTCAAGGTCAAAACTAGGGACAAATGAAGAAAGCTAGGACTAACAATGTCAATAATTTTGTTCCTACCCAAGGTAATGGCCACAACCTCCATTGCTTCCATTGCAACGAGCCCGGTCATTTCAGAAGGCAATGCCCCAAGCTTGGCGGAGGATAATATTGTGCCCTTGCATATAACACCCTATCCACAAAATTTCCTCCCTAAGGACCCTTATACTCCCTTTTGTTTTACACCTTTTATTCCTCGTTCATGTGAGCCTTTATAAGGCCATTAAGCCTTTCCCATGGCTTTAATGAGCCTTATTCACGAAAGGTTTTGAAACACCCCCTTTTTCGAAATCCCTACTTCAAGGAGGAAGCCTTCTAAAACCGCATTATCGCAAAGGGAGCCACGGTGGAATTTCAAAAAGGAGTTGTAAAGGCCGCTTCCACGACGGAAAGACTACAATTGCGATGCCTCCTAAGAAAGCCCAAGGTGCAACTGCATGAGGATTGTCTCCTAGCATCCACATTGACATCTCACCCCAAGTCCAGGTTTTCCTTCATCATTTTTATTTCGTATCGTTATAACTCAATTGTGCAAAGGATAATTGTTGGAAATAGGATGCATTTTTCATCTTAAATGCTTTAGAGAAATTAGCTCACGACGGAGGAATTTAGTCATTAATATTTTCAATTAAACAAGCCAAATAAAGGCCGCATAAATGCATTTCTAGTAAATAGCTTTATGCAGTGCAATGAATTAAAATTAGATTAATGTCCATTGTTATAGAACGGAATTAAAATAGTATACCTTGTTTAGACATGGAAGTATAAACTGCATATTGCATTATTAATCCATATCCTCTTCACAAATTGAATCATCATGGAAAGTGCTAGGAATCCTTAGGAAAATGCAAGGCATGAAATGATTCTTACGATGTATAACACTAGGCAATAATCGTTTGTCAACTGCATAAATTATCAAGTAGAAGGTTGCTTGTTTAGCATGAATTTTTTTTGCAAGTTATAGGAAGATTAGTTGAATTAACCTAACCTATGCCTGACATTAATCGATAAGTTAAGGTTGAAAAATCAATTTACACGTAGAAAACGAGTCATGCATTTGTGAAATGTTAACATAACTATATTCAAGAGTTAAACAAATTGTCACAAACCTAAACACCTAAACCCCGGAGTACTTGTTTAGAATGAGTTAAATTCCAAGAAATTCACTAGGAATTAATACGTAACCTAATCTTTACATATTGCTAAAACGAAAACTTCTATATCCTAAATACTTGTCCACATTCACTGAAATGTAGGGAGAGTGAAACATATTCGGAGAGTGAGCTATGGTTTGTCCCTAAGAATCTTACAAGATGGAACTTGGAACCCTAGGACTAACGACGCCAGCCTAATGTAATCAGGAATAGATTGTTTCGTGACTCTGTTCAATGAGTAGAATAAGTCTCATAGTTCGATGCGATACTTACGTAACACGTGCGGAGTCATATGATCTTGTGATTGGATCACAAGGGAATGGCCAAATTCTCGCAATGAGGTTGGCAGGTCCTTACGCAAGTTATCTTGAAAGAGGATGAGTAATCATCCTAATTTAGTATCTTTCTTGAGTAAAGATAATTGCTTGGAGCAAAGGACAAACCAATAAATTGGTATAACATATGAACTTAAGGTATTGACCAAGTCGGGTAAGTAGGGTACGCCCTAACCCAGGATATAGGGATCTTGCCAAGTCGCAAGTCATCCCAGATCGAGTGCTGGATGCATTCGAAAGGAAGGATTCATTCCTTAGCAGTTTGCCAACAAAAATGATCAATGGAAATGTTTGTGCTTGCTACAGATTTTAGAGCACTGTTTGGCTTTGTTTGATCAATGAATTAAAAGATAAATGGATATCTATACTTTAGGTTGAAGGACTGAAGGGAGAGCTAGCTTCAGTTACCCCCGACTGCCTGCCTCACCCTAACTAAGGGGGTTGTTAACTCCGTCGAGAAAGTGGACCGAACCCGCCATGAGAGGTCTCTCCATTGAGCACTACTTGGAGCAGGAGGACACTTGGGTGCTAGAGGGGGCTCTGGCCATAAATCCCTTGCCTTTTGGGCCTTGCATAAGAGGCTAACATGACTCAGGATTGGATCTCGAGGCTCGCATACTAGTCTACATGCGAAAACTTGGATTAGTGATCCCTGTGGATTGCTAGATAGCCTTCAGATGGATTGTGGATAAGCCTACGGGTTGGACTTTTTGTATTTCAAAGATAAATATGATAAGTTGTTAATAAGGAACTTGTCTGATATTGTTTTTCTATGTCAAGTGATATGATTACATGAAAGAACCAGTGCCTAATGGGCTAATTAAAGAAGCTGATTGTTACATGTCCAACTAATGTGTTAGGTAATTAAATAACTAAAAAAACCAGAGGAAAGTGCGGAGGATGGGCCATAGGTCCGTCCTATGGATGGGTGGTCCCGGTTGGCTGGGAACTTTTCTCAAATCACGATGGACAGCATGAAGATCGTCAAAGAACACAAACAACAAAAGCATTGACCTAGAGTTATGATTGATCCCGATTTACGCTGTTTTAGGGGAATGGAATGGGACTATGCCTTATGGCAGAGAGGTTGAGCTTTGCATTCCTCTCATTTTCCATTTTCCTTGAACCAAGTGCAGCGTGAATCCGCTTCGGACCTGGCGTTTCTGCGTAAAGTAGTTTGCTTGGGTTCGACGCTAGTTGCTGTTAGGAAATGACCAATAGGGAAAACCCTAATTCAGGTCGGTCCTAAGTGGGAGTGGCTGAAATACTTCCGCTACGTGGCAGGCGCGGAAAGTCCTAGATCGCAAACCCCGTAACATTCCATGGGAGTGCCCAGCGGAGCTTTCTAGACATCCTTTCCGATGGACTGCTAAGACGTGTCCCGAAGGTACAAGTGGACACATTACACTTTCTCAATGGTTACCAAGAATAACTTCAACTCTACTTGAGTTGTATTTGATTTGTCTTTTCCTTTAGTCTTCATAGTTCTATTCTTTTTATTTTCCTTCTTGGCACAAAAATGTACAATTGCGTGTCCTTTCTTCTTTCAAGAGAAGCACTCTCTTTGAAACTTTTTCTTACCCCCCTTCTTTTTGTCACCATTGGTAGAGGAACCACCTTTGCCTTTTGCATTAGCAATAATGTAACATCTCCACTATTACTACCTTCTTAGGTTTTTAACTATAATTCCTCCTCCCTTAGTAGTACACAAATTCATGAAACGTTAAAGCTTAGGGTCTCACCTAAGTATTTTGGTGAAAAAATACAAAGATACCTATGAGCTAGTTCCTCTTTAATCTTTTGTGTGCTAGCACCAACCATCTGGTTGTGTGGATTCTTGACTTAAGTGATGGATGCTTCAATTATTTCTCCTTTAGCAAACTTCTCTATTGCTAGTTGATTCTCCAAGTCCTCAATCCTTATTTGATTTTATTTTTATATAGACTTCTCAATACATTCCAAGTCTTTGATGCTTGGGTTGTATGTTGAATCAAGGTCAAGACTCTGTGAGAACAACTTGTAACTAAGGTATACAATGCATCTATGTTCCTTCATTTTCCCAAGCTCATAGAAAATCTACATTTGGAGGAACCATAATACTCAAATTTGATGGATCGGGGGTGGGTTGTGGTTTTGGATCACTCCCCAACACTCTCTAGAAGGTCATAAGAATTAAGGATAGTTGTAATTTTGAACTTCCACAAAGTGTAGTTTATACCATCATCTAGCTTGCCTTCATTGAAGATGGGTAGATGAGTCCTCAATGTTTTCGATATAGTAGCAAAACCACTTGATGCACCAATAGTACTACCTGATGTATTTGATGACATTTATCCTATTTGCTATTGATATCCTTGCATATTGTGTACTCTTCACTCCTTAGAACCTCTTGGGCTTTGATATCATGTAGAAATTACACAGTATATAAAAAAAAATCTGAGCAAGGAGTAGAGAATACACAACAAATATGAGAAGAAAGAAAACTACTTTAATCTCAAAAGAAATGATACAAAGATGGCTTTGTCCACCTGTGCACTTCCACTATGAAGCTTAGATCATGATCCAAATGATAGACAAGGAGCTTAAGGGTACTTGGAAGAACTTAGCCTGAATGAAAGATAGAATGATGAGATGGCTTTGGAGGGGTCTTCCTTTCATAGTAGGGGAAGGTAGTCTAGTCAATCTATTTGACCATATTCTGAATCTTCCCTAGTTGGCCAAGGAATATTCTAGGGAATATTATCTTTAACGTCATGTTGAGGGTGCTGCCCTCGAATCCTTACTAGTAGGGGATGCATGTCCCCTTAAGATCTACAATGTGGGCCTTACAACTTAGATCACCATCGATCAGTAGGCGGCAACTTATGAAGATGGGACATTGAGCATATCTATCATTATGTAGATTACAATGATATGGCATGAAGATATAGCAAAAAAATTACAAGTGGGATGTAAAAATAGTAAAACTCTTGGGATGCATCATCTCTCACCAAAAGGTATAAAACTTGACCCAACAAAGATACTAGCAATTAGAAAGTATGCAACAATAGAGTTTGTTAAAGAACTAAAAATGTTTCTAGGGCTAATGGCAAGCTCTCTTAAATTCATTCCAAATGCAATATTTCCAAGGGTTTCATATATCATTCAAAATCTCTAGCAGGTGTCCCAATATTATTTGATAAGAAGAAGGATCGGTCTCTTTGTATATGTGACGTGGACTACAAAGATCTCAATAAGATATCTATTAAGAATTGTTAACCTCCTCCATTGATTCTAGAGCTCATTGAATGACTTGGAAAAAGGACTAGTTCACCAAGATTAATCTGTGTGGAGCTTATAGCCTTTCAAAATAAGAGAACGTATTAAATGGAGGGAAACCTTTTGCATGATGTATGGATACTTCAAATAAATCGTCATTGTAATTGGTCTCAATAATGCTCCAAAAATATTTTTATATTTGATGAATGTTGATATGTTTCATGAAAAAATATGAATTTTTGGTGATTTATATAGATGAAATATCCATATTTTCTAAGAGTTAAAAGAAACACAAGCATTATGCAAAGAGAGTTCTTAATAAGAGACCTGAAAGAGGATTTTATGCAAAAGTTAAGTGCTCTTTTGATCAAATAAAAGTCAAGTTTCTTGGGTATATAATTTCTCAATGGAATCTATATGGACCCCAAAAAGGTGCAAACCATTCTTGACTGGAAGAACCAACCATTACATAAATGTTTAATGTTTCTTGGGATCTCTTATTTTCTATAGGATCTTCATTAGAGATTACTCCAAGATTAATACTCATCTACTTAATGGGAAAGTATAAGTTTCTTTAGGATCAAGAGGCCGAGAAAGATTTTGCAATTCTTAAAGATATCCTTCACATTGGTACAAGTTCTTATCCATGCATATAAATTTAAACCCTTCATCTTAGAGATAAATGATTTAGGATTTGGATTAGGGGCCATCTTATCCAAGTTGGTGACTATAATAGATTTCCTCCTATATCCTCTCACTTACAAAAATTCTAAGCTCTACGATTTATTTATAAGATCATAATGAAGTATTTTTGATGATTATTCACTAACTCCAAACTTTGAGTCATGTACTTAATGTAGCTCCTCATAAGATCATAGTCTCTAGCAACAATTTGAGGTACTTCATGATCTCTCTATGTCTTTGTTATATATGCTCAATGCACCACTCTCATAAGATGCCATCAATGATCCATGATGCTCTAAGTTGTAAGGCCCCCATTATGAGGAGAAGGAATGTGTGAGCACAGACATTGGGTAAGTCCTGACTTGCATGCCAAATGAGGTCTATGTGATTGGATGGCAAAAAGGTGACCTTTGCAGATCTACCCTTTGGGTTAGGTAGAGTAGGTATGTTGGTAGCAACTCAAGGCACAATGCATTGAGTTGCAGGGTATGGGAGTTATTAAAGACCCCTATTTTGGGGTCCAGGGCCCCCCAAAATTGTCCTTTGGTTGGGATATCTCGAAGGGGACCAATGGTCCCCTTGATAGGCATTCGGGGGCAGTGCCCCTAGTCCTCGAAGGTAAATGGAATATTTCTTGGCCGACCAGGAAAGCTTCATAATATGGTCATACTTGCCAACTAGACTACCTTTGATGCCAGGAGGCATATTCCACGGTGGATTCCATGAGGTTTTGCGGTGGATTCCGTAAAATTATATTTATTTTCGGGGCTCATATACAAGGTGGATTCCTTGTGCGAAAATTCGATGGGGACGCCTATCATTTTCGGGTGTCTTGTTAATTTAATGTGCAAGTAGGTGATTCCACAAAATACATATTTAAATTAATAGACGTTAATGAGTTTAGAGTGTGCACTCGTAATAAATTAAGGTTAGGATTGAGTTCTAACCAATTTATTTATTTTGTAGCTGAAGACTGCTAGGTATTCACTTTTGTCAGTTTAATTTTATTATTTTCTAACAATTGTGAATGCTTTAGTTGATGTGTAGAGCAGGCAGTAGTGGCGTTGGGAAGCATGGGCAATAGCATTTATTCAAGTTATTTAGAAGAAATTATCATTTTTTATGGGCGCGCATCTTAGGCGTGGCGCCAATATTTATTTTGATGCACTTATTTATTGAAGCGCTTGACATTTATTTATTATTTTGTATGTGCATGGGTGCACTATTTAAATATTTGTTATTGGACATTGTATTTGGGCACAGCCCCACTCTTTGGGCACCCAATAGCTTTAATTCTTTAGTGGGACAAAAGCAAACACAAAAGCTAAAGCGTGCTAATTGTAAATTGGGCTATTTTTTGAGCTTGGAGATGAATAATATATCAAATACATGCTTTGTGGAATGCTTACACAAGGCGAGGGGGGAGATTGTACCCAATTAGTCTTTTGTTTCATGTTGTGCAAGTCTTTTCTCTTGCTTTTTGTGCAAAAGTAGAGTTCTTTTGTTCTTGGGGACCTTCCGACGCTCATTACGCACGCATACAACATCCGATATGTGCACCAGTGGTATCAGAGTGAAGGTGAGATTGAGAGCTTCCAATCGCTTTACCATCTCACGCGAAGGCGGAGCTCCTAGAATGATTGAGCTCTACAGCCAGTCTCGTGATAATCCATCAATACCAGCGCGTTCGTGGTGGTGAAGAACCCCATGCTGTACTGTCAAATCGCAAAGGACCACTTCCAGACGGCGGAGGACCACTTTCCAAGCTCCTTTGCAAGTCGTTTCATACTCAGAGAAGCAGATAAGAAATTATCATTAAGTTTAGTTTATAAGCTTAATAAAGCTTAACAAAAGATTTTTTTAAAAAAAGAAGCTTAACTCTCCATAATCCGATGAACCGTGGCAGCAAGACGCACTGAAGGGCGTCGACGTCGTTCAAAACATATCGATGTCCTAATTTAAAAAAAAAAACAACTCATTTAAAGCTTTAAGCTTTAAGCTTACTAAGCTCCAAGTCTACTAAGTCACAAAGGTCAAGATTCAACCTTTCCCATAGCGATTGTTCATATACAGTTAGTCCTGGACGCGTTTTTACTTCCATCAAATCCCCTGTTCACACTTGTGGACTGACACAGCCAAATTCCAGCAAAGAGTTTGCAACACGCAGTCTGTGTGCACGAATTATCTTCTTGGAAGATGACCGCGATATCAAATTTCGCATTGAAAAGAAGAAATACTACAAAAAGCCATTAAAAAAAGAAAGAAATAAGCATTGTAGACCCGACTTTGGGCTACGCTCATCCCGTTAACAAGATTTCGAGTGTGTGAGGTGATTTTGGAATTTTGCAGGATGTCCGATCAAACCATGCAAGATTTTATGGCTGAAGGTGACCTACCCGAACCAATGATGGAGCAAAAAATGGATTTGATTATGATGCAGCTTCAAGAGGAACGAAGAGCATGTCAAACCTTGCAAGGTCAATTGGCCAATCTGCAATGCTCCACCACTGACCAAGATGGACCATAATCTGAAGATCTTATACGACGTACGATCGATGCAACACTTGAAGCGCAATCTATTCGGAAAGAAACAAAGATAAGTAAAAGAAATTTCAAATTTCTTACTTTCAATGGGTCACGCGATAGAAAGACTGTACTTTCTTTTATCAGTCAATTTGATGATTATTTCTATGAAGAACAGTATGTTGAGAAAGACAAAATTAAGTGTGTCACTAATCATCTAGTGGAGCATCCCTATGGTGGATTGTTGTCTGCAAGAGCATTGATTATCCTACTACTTGGGAGACTTTCCAAAAGAAATTTTTGCAGAATTTCCTTCCACTCCAATTCCACGAAAAAGTAATCAAACAATGGGATCTTCTGCAACAAAGGGATCGTGAGCCTATTTCACAATATACCGAGAGTTTTTGGAATGCTTTATTGCAACTACGAATTCTTGAAGATGTACTTGAGACAACCCATAAACGTAAGTTTATGTCTAGCTTACTTGGAGATTTTTATGTGGAGGTCAACATGTTCAAGCCAACGACTCTCGAAGATGGAATTTCCTTGGCCCATGACAGTGAAGAAAAAATTTGAGGATGAGAGAAGTGACCACAACAATTTCAAACTAATGTAACTTTGGTTTAAAACAATTCAATTCAAATTTTTGAAGATTCAATCAAAATTGTTGTCTTCTATCTTCATTTCGTAAATCTTGGACACGACCACCTGTTTTACCATCAAACACAAATCCAAACCCTAAGCCATCTCTTTAGCCAAATCCCATCATTCCTAAACTTCATGTTATTACCAATAATGTATCTAAAGCCAAACCCATAATCGGTTACAAATATCATCAACTTGGACATCTAGTAGCGAATTGTCAATCCAAATAGCCAACTGTACACATCAATTATTTGGGAGAGACAGAAGATGATGTAAGAAGCTGGGAATACTTAGAACACTAATAATATGCCATGTCACATTGACACTGGTATATAAGGAGAGAAGTTGTAATTTTTCACATCTTTTGACATATCAATACATTTACAAACTTTCTCACCCTTCTTGCTCCAAGCTTCCATGGCTTCTTCATCTTTCATGTCTTTCTCTCTCCAATTCTAGTCTTTCTCTCTCCTCGTCACTCTATTTCTCTCTCTTTCTGTAGTCTTTCTCTCTCCTCTGCAGTCTTTCTCTCTCCTCTTTCTCTCTCCCTAGTTCTCTCTCTGACAAGTGGTATCAGAGCTTCAGTCTTTGATCCATTATTTTCTCCCAATTTCAGTTTCATTTTCCTATTTCAAAACCAATTTCAGACAAAAATGGTACAAGACAGTGACTAGTGGAGTGCTGCAGGACAACTACAGTTAGCAATGACTACATCTGGAGTTATCCAAGGTCAGATATGGCGGGTAAAGGCTTAAATGGCTGGACGTCATCAAATTTTATGCAAAAATGGAGGTAACTAGGGTAAAGAATGGTTAACCGGGCTTAGTTTGAGAACAAACTGTGGTTACTTTGAAAAGAGGGGTTTCTCTTTCCCATTTCCTGGAAATTCCTGCAGGTTCCATGGAGGTTCAGCCCCAAGATCTACTCATATCTCTCTCACCTCAGATCTTCTTGACCAAAATCTACCTGGAATAGATCCCTGACTTCAAGAGCTTCAGATTGAGCATAAGGTTGCTCAAGATTGAGCAGCATACAGGCCAGAAACAGCCCCGAAAATTGCGGCGCAATTTTCGGGCTGATTCCAGCCCTGCCCTGCTCCAACCTTGCTCTCCCTCAGCCTTGGCACTCTTCCTGATCCCTTGGCAAGTTTAATCATCAGTAAAAGGGAAAGGATTTAGCTCCATTCATGATTCTTCAGCATCTCTTGAACTTTACATGAACAGTCCATGGGCAGCCATGAAAGCTTCAGTCCAAGCTTCTATTTCTTGACAAATTCTTGAAGATTCTTCATCCTTTTGGCCCGTGGAATCATTTCAGCAAGGATTCTTCAACAAATTGCAAGGATTAAGCACGGGATGGCTTAAGATTGAAGATCAAGAGCTTCAATGGAGCAAAAATTTGGGGGAAACGGGTTTAATGCTTCAATTTCAAGCATTTGAAGCCTCAAGATTGGTCTCTACCATCAGATAAGCAAGCTTCTTGGATTATTTTGCTAACATTGGACAACCGGGAGCCCTATCAAGCATTTGGCAAGTTATTTTCAGCCATGTCAAGGTATTTCTCTTCAATTTTTAATCTCTCTCATTAATCCAATTGCTGAGCTTAAGCCATTTGACTGAGAGATTAAAGAATTGAACATTTTCATCAAATTCTCAGCCAACCTTTGCTTGAATTCATCTATTCATGAATGCAATGCTTGCTTAATGCATATTAGCTTCAATCAGTGAATGAAGGGCCTTAATCTGAGATTTCAGCATAACATTTGAATCCTATGGACTGAATACATTGATTGATTCCTTTGCTTACCCTAATCCAATTGATTGGTTGATTCTCTTTTGCCTAAATTGGAAAATTGTAAAGGGTAAGTACTAGCAATCAGTGAGTCACTGAATTGCATAGGTAAAACCCTTCTCCCATCTCAAGTTCTTTTATCTCAATCAATTGCATCTCATGAAAGGCTGAATGAATATTTTCCAAATGCATATCATGCTGATTGCTTAGTACACTAGCCTCTGCCATGTTGATATTCCCACCGAGGAAAAAGGTGGATGCCGGGGGAGATAGTGGGACAAAAGAGAGGTGACCCTCCCTCACTATCGAAGATCCCGAAGGGGTGCAACCAACCGACCCGGGGGGAACTTTGCCCACCTCCCGGTGATTCGGAGCCCGTGTAGGGAGCCCGTCCTGCCGTTTTATCCCTCACACAGGTACAACGAGTGGAGAATTGAAGATTGAAGACTTTCCAACGACTCAAGTACCTATTGGAGTAAAATAGGGTAAAACAGGGCATTTTCAGGTTACCCACAGGGTATTTACAGGTGGATACAGGTACACCCTTTGATACTGAAGTACAGGTGCAGGTACTACAGGGTACCCACAGGTCCTATATACCCCTTTGCAGGGTTTGGTAGCCTTTGGAGGTTACTTTCTTGCATTACAGGGTCAAAACAGGGCACTTACAGGTCTAAACAGGGTGCAGGACTGGACAGTTCAGACTCTGAAAGTCAGTTACAGAATTTTCTGTCCTAAACCTGTTATAGCGTGCTATAGCTCATCTCGAAGAGGGCATTGTAAGCTTCGATTCGCACAAAAAAGTTTTGCAATCGGAGTTTTCTAGCCAAAGTTATAGCCGTTTTACTGACAGGGGGTACTGCAGGACTGCACTAGTATGGCAGGGCATAAAGGCAAAAATAAGGCCTAGGAGGACTATGCACAGCAAATCAGGGATTCTATGATGGAAAGCACATTTCAAGAGAACCCTGAAGAGCCTCAACAAGGAGAAATTAGCATGCTCAATGATACTTTGTGTGCCCATGAACTAAGGCATAAAGAGCGACATGAGGCCATGCTATCAAGAATGGATCAGATGGTTCAATCTACTGATCAGACTAAGGCTTCCATTGATAGATTGATAATGTCCAATGAACTACTCATGGCACAAATCTCTAAACTTTTACAATTACAAGTGGCATCAAAAGAAGCTAATGAAAAGGCCTGTTCAAATACTGATCCTTCAGTTCCACTTCAGCCATCCAACCAAAATGGTCATGGAGATGGAATCATAGGAAGAAGAGGCATACCCAATAGTCAATATGAAGTGGGAGAAGCTTCACAAAGGCATGATGACTATTTGGGCAGTTTGAACGGTGCCAATACTCAAGCTTTTGGACTGCATACACAGCATTCTAGGGGTGCTTTACCAACAGGAAGATTACAGGGTAATTCTCAGCCACCTGTTGGAAGATTTCAATCTCATTTTGGGGGTTTTGTACTTGGAAATTCTGATCAGCCAGTTTTGGGACAGCAACCCTTCCATGATAGAGAATTCAAGGATAAAATTGTTTTATCCAAATTCAATGGCCAGTCATCTTCACCATCAGAATTAGAGGAATGGACCTCTAAGATGGAGTCTTATTTTGATATATTTCCTAAAACTGATGTTATGAAGATACATTTTGCCTCCCTCCACGTAGAAGGATTTGCTCACACTTGGTGGAGGTATATCAAGAAAGAGAATGTACTTATTGAGAATTGGGAAGCTTTCAAGGCACTTATGGCTGAAGTCTTTGTTTCACCTCTTGAGAAAGAGAAGTTAGAACGAAGATGGTACAACTTGGAACAAAGGAGCCTAAGTGTAAGGGAATATACAAACCAATTCCTCAACTTGACCATGTATGTGGAAAACATCAGTGATGAGGCCAAGTTACACAAGTTCATGTATGGTTTGGAACCATCCTTGTCAGCTGATGTTATGGCGCAAAATCCTACTTCACTTTTCAAGGCTATTGAGCTTGCAGAGCGCTTTGGAAGGAAGTATAGGAAAGAGTCTTCATTTCAGCCAAGTTATGGACAGCCAAGGACTGTTTTAAAGCAAGGGCAAGTTGGTAACAATTATGGCAGCAACCATATGCCTAGTGGGAGCTTACGGATACCAACTTATCCCCCATTTAATGCTTCTAGGCTTCAAGGAAATTTCAGGACAGCAAATAGTCCAAAGGTTGAATTTAAGCAAGGTGACAATAAGCCTAAGTCTACTTCAGCCAATACAAATTCTAGAAATATTCCCATGGATCTTTACAAGGAAAGAAAGGACAAAGGCTTATGCTTCAAGTGTGGAGAAAAGTATACTCCTGACCATGCTTCAAAGTGTGTATACAAAAATGCCAAGCCAAAAATTCAGAGTATGCTAGTTCTTGAGGACCTTGAAAATGACATAGATGAAGTTAATGCAGTCCCAATCAATGCTGAAAATGAAGATTTCGAGGATGATGGTGGATAGGAGTACTTCTATGATCCATCTGACTCTTTTCCTTTTGATCCAGGCGGTGATATTCCATTTGATCCTGGTGGATTTTGTAATGAGTTGCCTGCTGCCACTAATTGTTCTATCTCTATGGATGCTTGGACGGGATCTAAGAACCCTAATACACTTCGTATGAAGGGAAGCATATGTGGAAAGCCAGTGTTCATCCTGATAGATAGTGGCAGTACCCACAGTTTTGTCAATAAATCCATTTTGTACAAGTTGAATTGTGTTCCTACCGACTTACAGCAGCCCATTAGAGTACAAGTGGCTAATGGTGAAGAGGAAATCAGCACACAGATTTGTCCACAGGTTTCTTTGCAGATGGCTGAAAATTTTGAAGTCAAAGTAAACCTGATCACTTTGGAAATGGGGCCCATAGATATTGTACTTGGTTGTGACTAGTTGATGACCTTAGGCAGGATTACTATGGATTTCTCACAGTTATATATGGAGTTTTTCTCCAATGGACAGCTCATCCGTTTACAGGGAATCCCTAGTAGATCTGATTTTCAGCTTATCACCATTCAACAACTCAAGAAAGAGTACAAGAAGCGCTCACAGATATTTGTATTGCATTTGAACAAAGAAACACAGGATCAGCCCAATAATTCAGCAAACCATCCAGCCTTGACAGCTCTTCTTGAGGAGTATAGAGATTTATTTGAAGTACCTACTTCATTGTCTCCTAAGAGAGCGGTGGATCACCCCATTGATTTGGAACCCAACTCAAAGACGATCAATAAGCCACCTTACAGACTATCAAAATGTGAACGAGAGGAAGTAGCCAAGCAAATCAAAGAGCTTCTTGAAATGGGATTCATTGAACCAAGTTCTTCACCGTATGCATCCCCAGTCCTGTTAGTCAAAAAGAAAGATGGATCTTTCAGAATGTGCATTGACTACAGGGATCTTAACAAGATAACAGTGAAAAACAGGTATCCTATACCCAGGATAGATGATTTGCTTGATGAGCTTAAGGGGGCTCGATTCTTCACGAAGATTGATTTGAGATCAGGGTATCATCAGATTCGCATGAGAGAGGGTGATGAGGTCAAGACTGCTTTTAGGACTGATCGTGGGCTTTACCATTTCTTGGTGATGCCATTCGGTCTTACAAACGCTCCAGCTACCTTTCAAAGCCTAATGAATAAGATTCTACAACCTTTCCTCTTTCAGTTTGTCTTGGTATTCTTCGACGACATTTTGATCTACAGCAAGACTTTTCAGGATCATTTGTCGCATATGAGAAAGGTTTTTGATGTGTTGAGACATCATAGGCTTTTTGCTAAGGAGAAGAAGTGTTCTTTCATGCAGACTGAAGTGGAATACTTGGGACATATAGTCAATGAAAAAGGAATACAGGCTGATCCCAAGAAGGTGCAATGCATAAAAGATTGGCCAACGCCTACTACTACTACCTCTCTTAGAGGATTTCTTGGTCTATCTTCATTCTATCGCAGATTTATAAAGCATTATGTGGCAATTGCAGCCCCTTTAACTGACAGGTTGAAGAAAGAGGCTTTCTTTTGGGATTCTCTTGCAGATAGCAGCTTCAACCAGTTAAAGGAATTACTTACCTCCGCTCCTATTCTTGTATGCCCGGATTTCTCTAAAGAGTTTACTATACAATGTGATGCTAGTGGCCGTGGCATTGGGGCTGTTTTGCTTCAGGAGCATGGAGTAATTGCATTTGAAAGCCGTAAGCTTACTGATAAGGAGATGGCTATGAATGTTTATGATCAGGAAATGTTGGCTATTCTGCATGCAATCAAGAAATGGCACCATTACTTATATGGCAGCCGATTCAGAGTGCATAGTGATCATCGCGTACTCAAGTATTTCCTTACTCAGTCAAATCTTACTCCAAAGCAACGACGATGGGTAGCAACATTACAAAATTATGACTTTGACATCACTCATACAAGGGGCAAAGATAACATAGTGGCTGATTCTCTCTCTCGTATGTGGGCCTGCAAAGTATCAGCCATGACAGAATTACATAGTGATTGGATTGAAGAGCTACAAGAGGCATATCTCCTAGATGAGGAATTCAGCCAAATCTTTCAGAAATTACAGCAAGGTCTCATGGAAGAAAACTCGCACTACCAGCTTAAAAATGGTCTTATTTGGTGGAAGGGCAAGATTGTTATTCCCTCTACTTCTTCTTTCAAGCGAAAAATTATGGAGGAGATGCATTCTTCGCCTTTAGCTGGACACTTGGGAGTTTTCAAGACTTATGACAGGATCAGCAAGAGCTTTTATTGGAAAGGACTGTGGAAAGATGTCAAGGACTTCGTTATGAAGTGTATGCCTTGTCAGCAAAATAAGGATAGCACCCATAAGCCAGGAGGTTTATTGCAGCCATTGCCTATTCCTAAGGGTAAATGGACTCATATTACTATGGACTTTATCACTGGCCTACCTACTACCAAGAAGGGGTGGAATAGTATTTATGTGGTGGTTGACAGACTCACCAAAGCAGCTCATTTTATCCCAACAAAAATTCAGTTTACTGCTTCTCAGGTGGCCAACCAGTTTATGGAGCATATTTTCAGATTGCATGGATTACCGCAGGTGATTGTCCATGATAGGGACTCAAAGTTTATGAGTAACTTTTGGCAAGCGGTATTTACATCTATGGGTACCAAGTTGGCTCCATCTACGGCTTATCATCCCCAAACTGATGGACAGACAGAGAGAGTTAATAAATGGTTGGAGACTTATCTTCGCCATTTTTGCTATGATGTCCAAACCTCATGGGATTCTTGGTTACACCTGGCTGAGTTTGCCTATAATAATTCCACTCATGCGAGCATAGGAGTTTCACCCTTTGAGGCTTTGTATGGTTACAAGGTGCCCCTACCCACAGTCATTTTTAATGAAAAGATCAACCCTCATGGGAAGGAAGAGTTGGATAGAATGCAGACCCTTCTTCAGCAATGCAAGGTGAATCTAAGGAAGGCTCAAGATCAGATGAAGATGTATGCTGATGAGAAGAGGAGGCTTTTAGAGTTCCAGGAAGGTGAGCTCGTTTTGTTGAAGGTGCCCAAATCCAAGTATTCTACATTGAAAGATGGATCCAGTAATAAGCTTGCCCACAGATTCTATGGCCCTTACAGGATCCTTAGGCGGATTGGAGATTTGGCATACAGACTAGAGCTTCCCTCTTCTACAAAGATTCATAACGTCTTCCATGTTAGTCAGCTCAAGCCCTATTATGGTGATCCAGTGGATTTAGTTGATGAGCTGCCACCTATTGATGAAGATGGTATCGTTCAGTACATCCAAGAGGCTGTTATAGGTCAACGTGAAAAGAAGCTTCGATCACGTTCTATTGTGGAATATTTGATTAAATGGAGAGGTTTACCCTCTGAAGAGGCTTCTTGGAGACCTGATTCAATATTGGATGAGTATCCATATTTGAAGGATACATTGGTGGCTGAAGTCTACTTCTTGTAGAGCTAGTATTGGTGCAGACTGGTTCAGGACAGCACGCTGTTTTAGAACAGTTTTTGTCGTACTTCATTTTTTAGAATTGAGCTATCTACATGAGCTTAAAGTACTCTTCAAGAGCTTCGTTTTGATATGTGGTACACTTCATTTGGACACTTCTATCAAAAGTTATGGCTGATTTGGTCCAGCAGGGACTGTTATTTCAGCAAGCTGTCTACTTTGTTCTGGAACTATTTGTTGAAGATTTTATGGCTCCAATGGCTTCTAAAGTTCTTCAAACCATGTATATAGTAGGGTCCACTTTCCGTACTTCAAATTCAGCCCTTGTAATGATAAATTCTTCACTCATTCCCTATTTGTAAAGCTGTAAAACAGAGTAGTACTCTGTTTTATCCATCTTTTCTTTAGCTCTTTCTAGTTTTGTTTTTGGGGACAAAAACTTTTGGGAAGGGATGGATTGTAAGAAGCTGGGAATACTTAGAACACTAATAATATGCCATGTCACATTGACACTGGTATATAAGGAGAGAAGTTGTAATTTTTCACATCTTTTGACATATCAATACATTTACAAACTTTCTCACCCTTCTTGCTCCAAGCTTCCATGGCTTCTTCATCTTTCCTGTCTTTCTCTCTCCAATTCTAGTCTTTCTCTCTCCTCGTCACTATATTTCTCTCTCTTCTTGCAGTCTTTCTCTCTCCTCTTTCTCTCTCCCTAGTTCTCTCTCTGACAGATGAAGAACATGAAGAAATGTCAGATTTCACGGAAGACGATGATGATATTGGTACTACTTTAGATACTTTACCAGGTATGCCAAATCCCCATTCTTTATTAATGATGAAATGTCTCGTGCATGGTAAATAAAAATTGTTTTACATAATGATGGAAGCACACACGACTTTATTTTTGAAAAATTGGTCAAAGAATTGAATTTACATACTGTTTCTACACATTATCGCATTAAGGCTGCATTCTTAGGCACTAGATACAATGGAACACAAGAAGTGCATGACTTAGAAATTAAAATTGGTGATTATGTCGAACATAGAAATTTCTTAGATGTGCCTTTGCAATCTAGTGACATTATCTTAGGAATGCCTTGGCATCATAAGTACAATCCTGATATACATTATTCCATGCATTCAATGAAGATTCATTCTAATGGGAAACAAATCACATTGCATGGTATGCACACTTTCGATAATTTTCCATTGCTTAGTCATACACAAGCTAAACGTGCATTACGAAAAGGTAGCAAATCCTATTTAATATGGGTGAATGAAATCGAAGCTAAAGAAAATCAAATGCATCCTAAGCACGCATAATTTCTTTCATAATTTCAAGATTATTTTGCTACTGACTTACCACCTGGCTTACTACCTATACGTCCCGAAGATCACAAAATAGACCTAATTCCTGGATCACAACCACCATGTAAAGCACCATATTGAACAGAAAGAAATTCGAGCCCAAGTTGAAGAATTGTTAACCCGAGGACTCATTAGACTTAGTAGTTCTCCATTTGGTGCACCTATCTTATTAGCGAAGAAGAAAAAAAATACCTATCGTATGTGCATTGATTATTGTGTCCTAAATAAGATCACTGTTAAGAATAGATATCCGATTCCTAGGGTAGATTATCTTATGGAAAAGCTACAAGGATCTGCAATATTTAGCAAAATAGACCTTAAATCTCGATATTATCAAGTAAGATTGGGACACAGCTGATATATTCAAAACTGCATTTAAAACACAATTTGGACACTATGAATTCCTTGTTATGCCTTTTGGTTTAACTAATGCACCAGCCACATTTAGTCATATGATGAATCGCATATTTTTGAAGCATCAACATTATGTCATTGTTTTCTTTGATGACATATTGGTTTTCAATAAGAATGAGAACGAGAATTATGAACATTTATCTTTGGTTTTTAAATTCTTGAAAGAGCATCAATTATATGCTAATCCAGAAAAGAGTGAATTTTTCCAAACACAAATTGAATTCCTAGGACATATTGTTTCATCTGACAGTATTAAAGTTGACCCTAAAAAGATAGAAGCAATTTTGAAGTGGCCGATACCCAAAAATGTGCACGAATTACGTTCTTTCTTAAGTCTTGCTAGCTTTTACAAAACATTTGTAAGAATTTTTTCATTGCTTGCATTACCTTTGGCAAAACTATTAAAGAAAGGCATTGTGTATCATTGGTCTCACAATCAACAAAAGTCCTTTGATTTACTGACACATGCTTTAACTCATGCTCTTGTATTGCAATTACCTCAATTCAATAGACCATTTTTCTTAGTAGTTATTGATGCTAGCGCATTTGGAATAGGAACAGTCCTTATGCAAGATTCTCATCCCATAGCCTACTCTAACTGCAAACTTAAACCCTCTGAACTTAAGTATTCTAAAATGGAAACACTATTTTATGGGATCTGAATTCATGATCAAAACTGACCAACAAAGCATTAAACATCTTCTTAGTCAACCACAAATATCTGACCGACACATTAAATGGGCTACTTTTATTCAAAGTTTTCATCCACTTATACAATATCAACCCAGAAAAAAGAATGTTGTTGCCGATGCTTTAAGTAGAAGACCGACTATTCATAATATTTTTGTGATATCACTTGACTCTCTTCTCCTTATGAAAGATACTTATGACCAAGACCCTAGTTTTTAAGCTGATTGGAATAAATTAGTTGCAAATAATTGGATTCCCATTGATTG
Source organism: Lygodium microphyllum (assembly GCF_053477565.2). Classification (NCBI taxonomy): domain Eukaryota; kingdom Viridiplantae; phylum Streptophyta; class Polypodiopsida; order Schizaeales; family Lygodiaceae; genus Lygodium; species Lygodium microphyllum. The sequence continues at coordinate 45,585,259 of NC_141158.1, forward strand.
ATTGTCTTACATTGATGGATTTATGTTTTATGAAAAAAGATTACGTGTAACTATTCCATTGCGATCATTTGTTTTACATGAAATTCAATGTCCCCCATACCAAGACCATAGAGGAATTATTTCTACTTTGCGTACACTGATTGAAGATTTTTATTGGCCACACATGGAATTTGATGTATCTAACTTTGTATTTGAATGCTTATTTGCCAAAGAGTTAAACGACACCATGGTAAACAATATGGTTTATTAATGCCTTTACCAATTCCAGAACGACCATGGGAACAGATCTCAATGGATTTTATCACTGATTTGCCTAACACTAAAGCTAATGATGACATGATTGGACTATTGTCAATAGGATTAGCAAACAAGCATATTTCATTCCTTGCAAAAAAACGTTATAACTGCATCTCAAGCTGCTCACTTGTTCTTGAAAACTATTTTCACTAATCATGGTTTGCCAAAAGTTATCATTTTTTACTGTGATTCTAGGATCTGCAATAATTTTTTGATTACTTTTTTTGCTAATTTAGGAACAAAGATTGATTTTTCATCTGCATTTCATCCTGAAATAAATGGGCAAACTGAAGCTACTAACAGTACCATTTTAGATCTTTTGTGTGCATTCACAATTTCAAAACCACAAACATGGGATACACATTTATATTTACTTCAATTTGCATACAATAATACACCACATACAGCTACACAGAAAGCACCATTTGAAATTATTTATGGATATAGATTAGATACACCTGTTACATCATTGTCAAACAAAGTTCAAGCTGCTGATGATATTGCTAACATGCATGCTACTATTTTTGATGAAGTTAAATATATGATTGCCAAAGGCTAGCAATCATACACAAAACAAGCCAACAAGGACTAAAAAGCTATGAGTTTCAAAGTTGATGATTATATTTGGTTACGTATTGAAAAGTGAAGATTACAAAGTATTGACAAACACTCTATTGTAAAGTTAGCTCCTAGATTTTATGGACCTTTCAAGATCATTCACAAAATCAATGACAATGCATTTAAACTAGAATTACCACAACATTAGAAAATCCACAACACTTTTCATATTAGTTTGTTACGACCTTTTAGAGAACAATTACCTATACATCCTGTTTATAAAAACCCTCCTTTGCTAGAAGAATAAACTGAAATCCTAGAGCCTGAAACTATTCTAGATACTAACTTTATGACCATTAGAACTGATTGTAGATATTCTAGATATCTGGTTAAGTTTAAAAACCATCCTATTGAAGAGGCCCAATGGATGCACACTCGAGACCTAAGTGCTTACCCGTCACTGCTGGCTCCATATTGAGGTAATAGCAATTGATGACAATTGCTATCCCACCCCAGGGGTATGATGCCAGGAGGCATATTCCATGGTGGATTTCGTGAGGTTTTGCGGTGGATTTTGTAAAATTATATTTATTACCAGGGCTTATACACAAGGTGGATTCCTTGTGCGAAAAGTCGATGGGGATGCCTGTCATTTTTGGGTGCCTTGTTAATTTAATGTGCAAGTGGGTGATTCCATAGCGGGCGATTCCGCAAAATACATATTTAGATTAATAGACGTTTATGAGTTTAGAGTGCGCACTCGTAATAAATTAAGGTTAGGATTGAGTTCTAACCAATTTATTTATTTTGTAGCCAAAGACTGCTAGGTATTCACTTTTGTCAGTTTAATTTAATTATTTTCTAACAATTGTGAATACTTCAGTTAATGTGTAGAGCAGGCAGCAGTGGCGCTGGGAAGCACTCGGCGATAGCGTGTATTCAAGTTATTTAGAAGAAATTATCATTTTTGATGGGCACGCATCTTAGGTGTGGCACCAATATTTATTTTAACGTGCTTATTTATTGAAGCACTGATATTTATTTATTATTTTTTATGTGCATTGCCACACGATTTAAATATTTGTTATTGGACATTGTATTTGGGCACCGCCCAACTCTTTGGGTGCCCAATAGCTTTAATTCTTTAGTGGGACAAAAGCAAACACAAAAGCTAAAGCATGCTAATTGTAAATTGGGCTATTTTTTGAATAATATATCAAATACATGCTTTGTGGAACGCTCACACAAGGCATGGGGGGAGATTGTACCCAATTAGTCTTTTGTTTCATGTCATGCAAGTTTTCTCTCTTGTTTTTTGTGCAAAAGTTGAGTTATTTTGTTCTTAGGGACCTTCCGACGCTCGCTACACGTGCATACATCATCCGATCTGTGCACCAACCTTCCCAAGCTATCAACGAAAGATCCCTCCAAATCCATCATCAATGTGTCTTTCACCTAGCCAAAGTTTTTGTACCTACCCTTGAGCTTTTCACCTATCATTTGTCTGGATTGCCATCTGAGCTTCACAGTGCAAGTGCAAGAATGAAGAGAGCCATTATTGTATCAGTTTGTTTGAAATTAAAGTAGTCTCTATTCTTCTCCTATTTGTTGTATGTTCTCTATTCCTTGCTTAGATTCTATCTACTGTGCCACCATGTTATTTCTATAATCTTGAGTTGTGTAGTAATATAACCACTTTTTAAGTTGGTCGCTTAGTGACAAAGTTTATAATTTCTTCTCACATGATACAAATACTGCACTCAATTGTTATTAATATTGGAAACTATATAAACCCCATGACAATCTTCAAGTATTGAACCCATTTACCTTGGTAACACACCCCAAGATTCTAAGCTTGTCAAACTCTAATGGTGTTATTTCTATTATTGAAGTTAGGTATGTACTATGAGGCTACCCATATTAGCAGTAATATAACAAGCTATTGGGATAATATCAATACAATAGTAGTAATTATATAGTATACTAAATACAATTTCCATAACATTAGTGATAATAGCTACATTAGTGGTACGTGCTAAAAGTAAGTTTAAGATTAGTAGTAATAGTGATAATACTAGTGATAATAAGTACTATAAGATTATTATTAACAATAAACAATGTAAGTATAATACCTAAGAAAAGCATTAGTAATAGATGGGCCAAGGCTATAGGACAATAGAAGATTATTAGATAGGCTTATAAGCCTAATTAAAAGTTTCATCAAATTAGATAACCATTGTGCCACTACAACGGATAACACCCATAAGTAGCTTGAAGAATCTTAGTGGATTCAAAAGTCAGTGGCTAACTCTAGCTTATCACCATCTAATAAATATCTATCAATGATAGTCACATTAATGTTCCACATGCATAAATTCATTGGTGTTTCCTGAAAATCCATGGAACCTTACTTTTATAGGAAGGTGCAGGTTTGTCCAATGAGAGAGCAGTAACACGTGGCACCCTCTAATTTTGTTTCTTTTATAAACTAGGAAATATTTCTTTTTAAGTCAAGGAAATATTACGATATATATAGTATTTATCAAAATTCAAATATAAATAAGATGGATGTTTATATGTATATAAGATTGATCTATTTTCCACATGATCCATGACTTGTTATGTGTAGCACTATGTGTGACACATGTTAAATATGCATAATAGATAGATGAAAGGATACTAATGTGCATTTTATTGGGGTGAAAAAATTACTACAGGGAGTTATGCACAATAAATATTCTAAGGAAGCACATTGTCAATGCATATGAATCATTTATGGTTGAGTGCTTTGTAGTATGGAGTTATTGTATTTTTTAATGATCCTTAGCGTAATTAAATTATTGAAATTTATGCATTATTTAATTAGTTGGATACAATCATTTTGCAGGGCATAGAATGCTTGATTGCTATTTTCAAAACCTTGGTTTAGGTTTATTTGATAGAAGTTAAAAATATTGGAGCAAAAACATAGCATTGATGCGAAAAAAGTAAAGTCCTAGAATGGATATGCCTTTCAATATTATTTATGAGCACAAATGATTAATAAAATATTATAAATACATGCATGGGGGAGGTGCTCATCCATGCATGGGGGGAGATTACACCCAATGATCTTGTGCCTTACAAGTCTTGTCTATTTATCTTCTCTTTTGCAATTAGTTCTCTCTTAATTTCTATCAATTTTTGGCTATTGTATGATGAAGCCTACCAACATCTCCATTGACATGTACCTCTTTCAATAAGCTTGATGAAGGATGATAAGATCAATGTGCTCCATGAAATGCTCCAATGTACAAGATATCCTAAATATACATTCAATACCAGTCCTCAATGTTCTCTAATGATCTTCAAGTTTTTTTTTGGACTTTAGCAATACATGCACATGACCATCATATTTTCAACACCCTCCTATGGTTCAAACATGGAATTCTTTGGCTCATCTGGACTTAGGTTGAGATAACATGAAATTTTGCATGGAAGGACTTGAGTTTTACTTCTTGGTTATCAAGCTATTATCCCAAGAAAGCATCAAATTTGATATCTTGGCTACCGAGAGAGAATGTCTACTACTACTATCAAACCACTATTCCAAGTATGCCTACTTGGTTTTACAACTTGGCTACTACTCCAAGAATGCTTCTCCAAAACTAGATACTACAATAAAAAGCTACTGAAATATTTTATCTTTCAACAGTGTCAAAGCTACTAGATACTTTGTTGATGTTGCCCACTAGATTGAGTTTGTTTGAAGCTTATTGTCGAGTGTTTTGGTTGATATCCTTCCGCACATTTAGCATCCAACTTTTATTTTTTCTTGATCTCATTCTCTTGAATAAGAAGCTTGATTGTTGGCTTCATATCGTAGTGCTAATAGAAGCTTTTAACCTTTAATGTACACTTGGTGCCTCTTCTCATATGAATATGGGCTAAGAGTGATTCAATGTGAATGAGAGCTAGTGCCCTTAGTGTGAATGGGTACTTAGAAACTTAAGGTATCATGCCTTGATAAAGGTTATTAAGGCCCTTTTCAAATGATTTGCCAACCAAATAATGGTTGTCGCTGAGATGATGTGAAGTTGCATTGATTATCCCAATGTATTGATGTTGTGATGATTGTGCTTGATGTTGCAAACTATATGAGATGGAACTTGGTATGGACAATGCAGAGAAATCATTGTTTTAGAGCTGAGCTAGTATTGATGATTATTATTGCTAGTGATGCACGAGAGTTGAGCTACCTTTGATGTTGATGTGGAGTTTATTGAGGTGATTGACTATCACATCAATTGTTGCCAATTTAGGTGAGTTGTTGGGAGCTCACAATTGTTGTTGAAGATTTTTTTGTTCCACCCTCTTATAGTAAATGTGATTTATTACCGTTGATAGACATACTTGGATGCCAATGGTGTAGCTGCTGATGAAAACATGAATCTTAGACTTGTTGCCTTTGAATATTGTTGGGCAACCATCGAGTAGTGAGCACTAAGATTTAGGGTAGTTGTTGAGCAATGAAGATGTGGAGTGAGCTACCAAAATTAGGTGTCATGTTCGCCTTAAGATCATGAAAATTACCCAATAAGTGTTAGTAGGGCACATACATGAACTCCCCATAAAGGCACACTCTTTCACTATTTCATCCATTCAACATGATAGCACACAACAAAGGGCTTGTAGAATTGCCCTTATAGATTTGTATGTGACTTGTCCAAAGGTCAGGGTGATGATTGCATACGTCTAAGATGGAGTACTTCTTTGTGCAATATTCCTCTTCCTATTTGATTATCCTTGGAAAGAAATATATGAAAATTGTACATATGGAAACAAATGTGTTTAATCATGGGTCAACCTATGCAAGGATTAGAAAGTTGTGATAGAAAGAGGAATGCATAGTTTTTTACTTTTCTGGGAATCATTCAAGGAATCATGATACATTAATGGATTATCCTTTGCTACCAAATACGAAAGAGTTTAGATATTTATGAGAAATTGGTTTTCAACATGCACTATTGTAAAGTAGGGCTACAATGGTGTGTGATAGAAAAAGCTTTTCCCTTATATAGTAGGTACAAGTAATTTTTGTACAAGGTTCATCATGATGGCATTTTCAAGGGGAATTTCTTTACATTTCAAAGCGTTGAGTTATGAAATTTTCATAAAAAAGACAGATTGGCAAAATCATGCGCATTGTGACCGCTGTTGATAGGCTGAAAACTACACTTTGAACTGGAACAAGAAGGAGTGAACTGGGGGATTCCTAAGCAAGTGTCCTACAGTTTTACCCCCCTTTCGAAGCCAATAGAGCCATCAGATTTGGGTTCCGAGAAATAGAGAAGGAGCTATTATTTTGGATGCACATTTTTGGTCTATGAAGGATCTTCAAGAGATCTAATGCTTGGAGATTGCTTCTGAGTAGTGCCAGACAAAGGATTTCAGGTTCTATCAATATATATTGATTCAATTCATTGTGCTTTGTCTTTATTGTGTTTACCTCTTGTCTATTATTTTTCTTATCTTCCATCTTTTATCTCTATTTCCTTCTACCTCTGATCCTGGTGGATACGACCTTTCGACAAAAAGCCCTCTGACATTGGTGAACCCGACATGAAAGGTCGTCAAAAGAAGGAAAGACAAGATGGGATAACCTTTGAACACAATCTCTAGTGATGTTTTGCAACAATTGGTGGAAAATATGAATATGCTTATGCATGTACAACAACAACAACAGGTGATGCAGGCTTCTGCTCAAATAGAAAGTATTGTGATGAATGCTCTACAAGCAGTTGAGCGTGAGATGAAGTTATTCAATGGTAGGAATGTATCTGCATATGTACATACCTATGCTCAGAAGATGGAATTCTTTGGGGTGGCTCAACTTGCATGGAGGTAGTATTTTGTATGTGTTACTTTATATGATTTGAAAGCGCGGATTATTGAATTATACATGCAGGATGCTTGACTAGGTAGCTTTCAAGAAGACACTCAGGGAAGAATTTTACATTGAAGATACCAGTTTGATTATGCACAAGACTTTTCAAGAGTGGGTTCTACAACCCAATAAGGGTCTTGTGGCTACATAATTTTTAAGAGAATTTGAAAGTCAATTTGAGCACTTGGATCTTGCAGAACAACAAGCTCTTGCAAGCTAGAAAATTGAATTGTTTTTAGAAGTTTGATGATTTTCTGGAGAATCAGACTATAGAGACATGTTTGAAAACAAAGTGGAGACATGTCAAGGAAGTTGTTACTGCACTTGTGAAAAAGCATAGAAGAAGAGAAAGATTGCATGTCTCTAGCTTGACCACTATTACAGGTAAAACAATTGAAGTATCCAGTAAGCCACCCGCTTCTGTGGCTAACCCTATGACTATACTTGCTATTGTTCCCTCTGTTACGGAAGTTGTCTTAGATGAATTGGTCAAAGGCATGTGGGATCTTCAATTGAAGGTTGTAAAATTGGATGAAAAAGCACAAGAGGAAAGGGGACGGGGCAACAGCGCCCCCTAAGCTAGGAGAAAGATGTATGTGGTGTAATAGTTTGTAGCATGAGAGAAATGATTATGTTGCCTATCAGAAGGCCTTGGCACGAGAGCTCATCTTTTGGAAAGATGGCAAGATCCATGCACAAGAAATGGGATTGCCTCTTGCTTTGAATTTCGAAAAGGGAGGTATGCAAAAGTTGTTGGAAAACTTGGCTATTTGAAATGCTTATGCGACATGCTTCTACTTTTGGTCTATAGTTGGATAGAATGCATGGCTTGGTCCAAAGGCTCAAATATGGACACATGCTTTACATGCAGTTGAAAAGAGAAAGGTTAGTGATAGTGAAATGTCTCATGCAGGGCAAAACATTCGTGACATAACTTGTTGGGAATCACCCGTAGATGCATATTTAGTGTATGCATATTTAGCAAAGGTGCAAAACACAGATGCACTCGTGGAAGAAAAACGAAAGAGAGATGAAGATAATGCAAGGACATCTAAAAGAATGACAAGAAGTGTGGATCAACCTAAAGCTACAAATCAACCACCTCCCAAGTATATTATGGAAGAGGTTAGTCAGGAGCAAAAATAGGATAGCAAACAAAAGTGCAAAAAGAAGGGTAAGTAGCTAGGGTATAAGTTGTAATCTGAAATTGAGACAACCACAGATCTTAAGAAGGTTCTTGAAGAACGGATCCTAAACAGCTGGGTGGAATTCACCTTGGGAGAGGTGCTTGGCATTGCCAAGCAAGAATTTCATGATGAGATCATTGATATAATTAATAGGAAGCATCAGTTTCTTGGTGATACCACTAGTGCATTACTGCAATTTGAAGAGGAAACTGGTTTGTTGAGCATGAAGTAAGTACTTGATTATCTATGCATGATGCTAACATGTGGAAAAGAGAAGAAAGTGGGTGAAAATGCATTGTCTTGTAGCAATATGCATGGTGGAGTAAGGCAGATATAACAATATGGCAAAGAGACTCTAGGATTTATTCCTCGAAGTCATTACACAAGAAATCATTGGGCTAGGGCTACCACTGAAATGGTAGTGAAAATAGGGGAATGTGAAACTCCTTGTGTTGCTTTACTTGACCATGGGTCTGAGATAAATGCCATTGAGCGTGGATTGTATGAAAATGGTGCATGGCCTGTAGATACTGATCATGGTTGGTGCATGAGGGTTGCAAATAATTCTTCGGGAGAGCTTTATGCTGCATGTCCTAATGTAAAAGTGACAATTGGTTATGTACAAGAAGAGCAACACTTCTTTGTGCAAGATAATTCCTCATATGCAGTGATTTTAGGACAGCCCTATATTATAGGTGTGCTTATGGAAACAAAGGTACTTGATGATGGTTCTGCTTTTGCAAGAGTCAGAAGCAAGGATGGGAGGAAGCAGTCCAATTTCTTTCTGTTTGTGTTAATCATCCTAGAAATCAGGATATGCTTCGAGAGTGCATGAGATAACATGCTTGCCACTAGGTTATCTCTTCCTGCAATATGTTAAAATTCAGGGTTCAAAGATTTGATGTATGTAATCCACTGGAGCATAGCAATGTTTGAGGTAGGACAACTAGTAATCATACCCAATATTGGTAAACAATCAGTCTCAATGACTACATGAGCACCCATAAAATACTCTTTATCACATTTAAGGGTTGTCACAATTCCCCATAATTCTCTTTTAACCTGTGGATACCTTTTCTGTTGTTCAGTCAATACTTTAGCACCAAAATGTATTGCATATCTTTTCCCTTCCTCATCATCTTGCTCAATTGCCCATCCAATTCCGATTGGGCTTGTATCAACAGTAATAATGATAGGCTTTCCATGTGAATAGTCAGTCTTTCTCAATGTAAGAGCAAATTTTAAGAGTTGCTTCATTTTCTTTATTCCTTTCTGATGTTTCCTTTCCCAATGAAATCTTTGACTTTTCCTCAGAAGCTAATATAGATCATCAGCTACATGTGCAAAGTGAGGAATCCATATCAAATATAACACACATGCACCCAAGAATCTATGCACCTCTAATACATTCATGCATACATCTTGCATTCTATCAATCCCATCTATTTTTTTTTGTGATGGTCTTTGCCCATAGGGCCCACACATATGCCCAACAATCAAAACCTCTTCAACTCCAAAGACAAACTTTTGTCCTAAAAGACTTAAATGCACCTCTTCTAGACACGCCAAAATCCTGTCACAATCCACAATATGGTCTGCAACAAACTATCTACATCCATGAGCATCCATTTCTTCATTCTTTTCATACAATGCACACTGTTTGATAAGAACATCATCCAAGAAGGGCATTGTCAATTGTGGTATAAAATCCATGAATACCCTATTCATAGCATTTGTCATGTGTGCCACTGAGTTTGTTGCACCCTGCGGAAGAGTACATATCCATACTAATCGTAAAGGAGTCTTCATGGTTGCGACATCCTTGCTTTGAACTACAAGTTGCAACTGATCATACCTTGAGTAAAGATCACCCAAAGAATAGATCACTATGCTTGCAAAATCCTCTATGAGAATGAAGATGGGATGATGGATGAGGAGGAAGAAGATGACTTTCTTGTAGCTGAAAATGATGTTGCAAGATTGAATTTAGCAATGCAAGGTGTTGCCATAGCATTAACTGAAGCTTGGACAACAAAGAGAAGACACTTTAGATGTTTTGCAAGAGAATGGATGAGAATTGGTTAATACCTTAGTACATTAACAAAGAAGATGAATGGTCAAATGAGGGGCTTAAAAAGATCAAGAGGAAAGTCTATGGGTTTTTCTTAAAAGATGGATACTTATAGAAACATGCTAAAAAGAAACAAAGTATGCCATTGCGAGTTTTGGGTGATAGAGCTTCACAAGTAAATGTTATGCAAGAATTTCATGAAAGCTTGTGGGCTAGCCATAGAGGTGTTTGGGTACTTTTGCAAAGATCAAAGAAAGATATTGGTGGCATGGTATGTATATGGATGTTGCTCACTTTGTGGAAACATATACATGTCAAATGTATTCATCTGTGAGATATTAGTATGGATTGTAGTCCACATATCCATTGTCTCTTCATTTTAAGTAGGTGGTGGATTTAGTCACGATGCCTATAGGTCTTTGGCAAATGAGATAGCTTGTTCTTGCCTGTGAAGTCTTCACTAATCAAGTGGAATGGAGAGCTCTATGTACTAAGACAACAAATGCAGTGTGTGCTTTTCTCTTAGAAGAGATCTTTTGTCGGTATGGTTGTGTGGGAAAAATTACAATAGATAGGGGTGAGCTAGATACAGATGAAGCTCATGATTTCTTTGCACGGTTGGGGATAAAGCTTGCTTTAACTGCAGCCTATAACACTGAAGGAAATGGCAAAAGTGAAAGATGGCATCCACCTATTGATGCCAGGAGGCATATTTCACGGTCGATTCCGTGCCACAATGGATTCCGTGAGGTTTTACGGTGGATTCCGTAAACTTTGATGATCGGGGTTCATACACAAAGTGGATTCTTTGTGCGAGAAGTTGATGGGGACGCCTGTCCTTTTCGTGCGTTTCATTAATTTAGTGTGTACATGTGTGATTCCATAGCGGGTGATTCTGCAAAATGCATATTAAATTAATAAACGTTTATGAGTTTAGAGTGCACACTCGTAATAAATTAAGGTTAGGATTGATTTCTAATCAGTTGATTTATTTATGTAGCTGAAGACTGCTAGGTATTCACTTTTGTTAGTTTAATTGTATTATTTTACTAACGATTGTGAATGCTTCTGATGTGTAGAGATAACAGCAGTGGCGGAGGAAAGCATTGGAGGATAGCGAGTATTCGATTTATCATTTATATTTTAATGGGCGCATACCTTAGGCATGGAGCCTATATTTTGTCGTGCCTATTTATTGAGGCGTTGGATATTTATTTATTATTTTATATGCTCATGGGCGCACGATTATGTTATTTCTACTTGGACATTGTATTGGGCATGCCAGACTCTTTGGGCACCACCCGTTAGCTTTATTCCTATTTTCTGCTAAAGCAAACTCAAAAAGCTAAAAGCTTGCTATTTTGTAATTTGGGCTATTATTTGAGCTTGAAGATGATTAATACATAAAATACATGCTTTGTGGAGCGCTCACACAAGGCATGGGGGGAGATTGCACCCAATTGGGTCTCTGGTTCATGTCGTTCATGCTTTTTAGCTTGAATTTTGTGCAAAAAGTAGAGTTCTATTGTTCTTGGGGATCTTCTGGCATTCACTATGCGAGCGTACAGCATACGATCTACGCACTAGTGGTATCAGAGCAAAGCTGAGATCAAGAGCTTCCAATCGCTACCCATCTTGTGCGAAGGCGGAGCTCCTAGAATGATTGAGCTCTACAGTCAATCTCGTCGCGAACGGTCGATACGGGTGGATTCCTAGAGATCAAGAACCTCTGTTTCCATCATCAGATCGTGAAGGATGGGCCTGCAACAGTGGAGGACCACGTGGATATCTCCTACATCAAGTCGTCTTCAAACAGAGAGATAAGACTCCATAGCTAAAAAGCTTTCATTATTATTAACCTTAATAGTAAAGCTTAAAGAAGCTTTAAGCTTCTAAATTGCATCGCGAGGTATCAGAGGAGGCCCGAAATTTTCGCCGCGTTGGAAATAAACGGCCTCCCCCCCCCCTCCCCAACGATTCGAGGTTTTGCTGCCCTTTGCCTTTACTAAGGCTATTACACTAAGTCTCCTAAGCTCCAAATCACATAACCTTCTCAATTCAGCAAGTACTGCAAGTTCTCCAAGTTCAAGTTTTGCAAGTCTATCAAGTCGAAATTCTGCAAGTCAGATAAAGCAACCAAGTTATGCAAGTCTGGAACTCTACAAGTCACATAAGTTTGCAACTCTGCAAATCAGACAAGTCATCTGAAGTCAAAACTGACTTCTGTTCAAAATTCATAGAAAGGCTGTTCCTGCGCAGAAACTTCGAACTGCAAAGTTGTTCATTGGAAGGTACTCTTCGCATACGCAGGTTTGCTGAAGCATTTTCAGCATATGAAGAAGGATAAAACACAGATTTTTCCAAAGATTACAAATCCTGCAATAGTCGAAGATGAAGATTGTGAAACCCACATAAAAATATATAAGCCTTGTATACCCGAACTTGAGCTACGCTCATCCCGCTAACTTGATTTTGAGAGTGAGAGGTCTTTTGAGTTTTATAGGATGACAGAACCACATATGGATGATTTAATGGCTGAAGGCGACCTACCTGAACCTACGATGGAGCAAAAGTTGGATTTAATTATGATGCAATTGGATGAAGAACGACGAGCTAGGCAAGAAATACAAGTTCAATTGGCTAATTTACAAAGATCGACTACCGACAAAGAGGAACCTCAATCTGACGACCTTATCCGACGTACCATTGACGCGACTCTCGAAGCTCAATCCATCCGCAAGGAAGCAGAGATAAGTAAAAGAAATTTCAAATTCTGTACTTTCAATGGCACTCGAGAGGGAAAAACTATTCTTGCATTCATTCGTCAGTTTGATGACTACTTTCATGAGGAAACATATGCAGAAAAAGATAAAATCAAGTGTGTCACTAATCATTTAGTGGATAGAGCATCTCTTTGGTGGACTGTGGTATGCAAGAGTATAGATTGTCCCACTACCTGGGAGAATTTCAAGAAGAAGTTTATGCAGAATTTCCTTCCTCCACAATTCCATGAAAAAGTCATAAAGCAATGGGATCTTCTTCAACAGCGGGATCGTGAGCCTATTCCTCAGTACACCGAATGCTTTTGGAATGCATTACTCCAGTTACGCATGCTTGAAGACGTACCAGAAGCGACACACAAGCGCAAGTATATGTCTGGACTACTTGGGCATTACTACGCTGAAGTTAATATGTTCAAGCCTGTAACTCTTGAAGACGCAATTTCATTAACTCATGACACTGAAGACAAGCTGCGAGGAAGAGACAGACGTCCACAGCAATTCCAAGCCAATGGTAACTATGGATCTAAGCAATTCAACTCAAATTTTAGAAGATTTAATCAAGGTTGTTTCCCTTCATCATCTTTTTGTAAAAATTGAGAAAAACCACCTCCTTTACCATCCAATACCAACCAAAACCCCAAGCCTATTCCACAGCCAAATCCTAATGTACCTAGACTTCCCGCCATTGCAAACAATGTAACCAAAGCCAAGCCTATAGTGTGTTATAAATGCCACCAACCTGGACATCTAGCAGCAAATTGTCATTCGAAGAAGCCACCTGTCCATATCAACTACCTTGGAGCAATGGAAGATGAAGAATATGAAGAAATGCTTGATTTCACGGAAGATGAGGATGACATTACTACTCCTTCGGATACTTTACCAGGTATGCCAAATCCACATTCTTTATTGACAATGAAATGTTTAGTGCATGGAAAGGAAAATATTATTTTTCATGATGATGGTAGTACTCATGATTTTATTTCTGCAAAGCTAGTAAAAGAATTGAAGTTACAGACTGTTCCTACGCATTATCTCATTAAAGCAGCATTCTAAGGAACTAGGTATAATGGTACACAGGAAGTGCATGACTTAGAAATTCAAATTGGTGAATACATTGAAAGAAGAAAATTTCTAGTTGTACCACTACAGTCTAGTAACATTGTTTTAGGTATGCCTTGGCGTCATCAACATAACCTTGATATAGATTATTCCACACATTCGATTAATATTCAATTTCAAGGAAAACATATTACGTTGTATGGTATGCATGCATCTAATGCTTTTCCACTACTTTCGCATACTCAAGCTAAACGTGCATTATACAAAAGTAGTAAATCTTATCTCATTTGGGTGAATGAATTGCAAGTTAAAGAAAATCATATGCACCCTAGGCATAAAGAATTTCTTGTACATTTTAAAGACTGTTTTGCCGAAGATCTACCACCTGGTTTACCTCCTTCATGTCCAGAAGACCATAAAATAGATTTGATTCCTCGTACACAACCACCTTGTAAAGCACCATATAGGCATAACCAGATAGAGCAAAAAGAAATTCAAAGTCAAGTTGAGGAATTACTAAATAGAGGATTGATTAGACCTAGTAGTTCTCCATTTGGTGCACCTGCTCTGTTAGTAAAGAAAAATAATAATACCTATCGTATGTGCATTGACTATCGAGCTTTAAATAAGATCACTGTAAAGAATAGGTATCCAATTCCTAGAGTCAATGACCTTATGGATAAACTGCAAGGTTCTGCCATATTTAGTAAAATAGACCTTAAATCTGGTTATCATCAGGTGAGACTAGATAAGTTTGGCATATTCAAGACTGCATTTAGGACACAGTTTGGTCATTATGAATTCTTAGTGATGCCTTTCGGATTGACTAATGCACCTGCTACATTTAGTAGAATGATGAATCGTATATTTTTGAAATATCAGTATTGTGTTATTGTCTTCTTTGATGATATTTTGGTGTTTAGTCAAAATGAGAAAGAACATTATGAACATTTGTCATTGGTTTTCCAGTTATTAAAAGATAATCAACTGTATGCCAATTCGAAAAAGAGTGAGTTCTTTAAAACAGAAATTGAGTATTTAGGTCATATTGTATCATCTGATGGAATTAAAGTTGACCCTAAGAAAATAGATGCAATATTGAATTGACTTGTACCTAAAAATGTGCATGAGTTACGATCATTCTTAGGTCTTGCTAGTTTCTATAGGAAGTTTGTGCGTAATTTTTCATTACTTGCTTTACCATTAACCAAATTTCTGAAGAAAGGTATTGTTTATCATTGGTCTGATAATCAACAAAAATCCTTTGACTTATTGAAACATACATTAACCCATGCTCCTGTTTTACACTTGCTTGATTTTAATAGACCATTCTTTTTAGTAGTGACTGATGCTAGCGGATCAGGAATAGGAGCCGTACTTATGCATGACAATCATCCCATAGCCTATTCTAGTTGTAAGCTGAAACCCTCTGAACTGAAATATTCCACATATGATAAAGAATTATTAGCAGTGGTACAAGCCTTAAGACAATGGAAACATTATTTAATGGGCTCTGAATTTATGATTAAGACCAACCAACAAAGTATTAGACATTTACTTAGCCAACCTCAAATATCTGACCGACATATCAAATGGGCATCCTTTATTCAAAGTTTTCATCCTATCATTCAATATCAACCCGGTAAAGAAAATGTAGTGGCTGATGCATTAAGTAGAAGACCTGCCATTCATAATATTTATGTTATATCTTTTGATTCTTTAATTGCTATGAAAGATACTTATCATCAAGACATTACTTTTCATGCTGATTGGAATAAATTAGTTCAAAATAACTTGATTCCTATTGATTCACTATCTTATAATGAAGGCTTTATGTTTTATGAAAAGAGATTATGTATTACAGTTCCATTCCGATCATTTGTTTTGAATGAGATTCATTGTCCTCCATATCAAGGTCATAGAGGTATCATATCTACTTTACGTACATTAACTGAAGATTTTTATTGGCCGCATATGGACACTGATGTATTTAACTTTGTTTCTAAATGTTTGATTTGTCAAAGAGTTAAGAGACATCATGGTAAACAGTATGGATTACTTATGCCTTTGTCTATTCCGTCAAGACCATGGGAACAAATTTCTATGGATTTTATTACTGGTTTACCTAATACTAAATCTAGCCATGATATGATTTGGATAGTAGTAGACAGGTTTAGTAAACAAGCATATTTCATTCCATGTAAGAAAACTTTAACAGCATCACATGCAGCACAATTGTTTTTGAAAACTGTTTTCACTAACCATGGATTACCAAAAGTTATTATTTCTGACCGTGATTCTAGATTTTGTAACAACTTTTGGATTACTTTGTTTGCTAACCTAGGCACAAAAATTGATTTCTCATCTGCATTTCATCCTGAAACTAATGGACAAACAGAAGCCACTAACAGTACTATATTAGATCTTTTACGTGCTTATACTATCTCTAAACCACAGACATGGGATACACATTTGCATTTATTGCAGTTTGCATATAACAATACACCACATACATCTACAAAGAAAGCACAGTTTGAAGTGATTTATGGTTATAGATTGTCTACACCTGTTGCATCTTTGTCAAATAGAATTTAGAGTGCTGATGATATTGCTAGTATACACAATACTATTTTTGATGAGGTTAAAGCCATGATTGCCAAAGCCCAGCAATCATATACCAAACAAGCCAATAAGAAAAGACAAGCAATGAATTTCAAAGTTGATGACTATGTTTGGTTGAGAATAGAAAAACGTAGATTACAAAGTGTAGATAGACACCCAGTTGTTAAATTAGCCCCTAGATTCTATGGACCATTTAGGATCATTCATAAAACTAATGACAATGCATTAAAGTTAGAATTACCACCTCACTGGAAAATTCACAACACATTTCATATTAGTTTATTAAGACCCTTTAGAGGCCAATTACCTGTACACCCTGTTTATGTAAACCCAGCTTTCTTAGAGGAAGAGACTGAAATACTTGAACCTGAAGCTATCATAGACACTGACTTTATGACCCCTAGAACTGACCGAAGATATTCTAGATATCTATTAAATTTAAGAACCATCCTGTAGAAGAAGCACAATGTATGCACGCTAGAGACTTAAATGCTTTCCCCACTCTGTTAGCTCCACATTGAGCTAATAGAAATTGAGGTCAATTGCTATCCCACCCCGGGGGTATGATGCCAGGAGGCATAATTCACGGTGGATTCCGTGAGGTTTTACGGTGGATTCCGTAAACTTTGATGACCGGGGCTCATACACAAAGTGGATTCTTTGTGCAAGAAGTTGATGGGGACGCCTGTCCTTTTCGGGCGTTTCATTAATTTAGTGTGTACATGGGTGATTCCATAGCGGGTGATTTCGCGAAATGCATATTAAATTAATAAACGTTTATGAGT
Source organism: Lygodium microphyllum (assembly GCF_053477565.2). Lineage (NCBI taxonomy): Eukaryota > Viridiplantae > Streptophyta > Polypodiopsida > Schizaeales > Lygodiaceae > Lygodium > Lygodium microphyllum. Next base: position 45,602,550 of record NC_141158.1, read on the forward strand.
TTAGAGTGCACACTCGTAATAAATTAAGGTTAGGATTGATTTCTAATTAGTTGATTTATTTATATAGCTGAAGACCGCTAGGTATTCACTTTTGTCGGTTTAATTGTATTATTTTACTAACGATTGTGAATGCTTCAGTTGATGTGTAGAGATAACAGCAGTGGCGGAGGAAAGCATTGGAGGATAGCGAGTATTCGATTTATCATTTATATTTTGATGGGCGCATACCTTAGGCATGGCACCTATATTTTGTCGTGCCTATTTATCGAGGCGTTGAATATTTATTTATTATTTTGTATGCGCATGGGCGCACGATTATGTTATTTCTACTTGGACATTGTATTGGGCATGCCAGACTCTTTGGGCACTGCTCGTTAGCTTTATTTCTATTTTGTGCTAAAGCAAACTCAAAAAGCTAAAAGCTTGCTATTTTGTAATTTGGGCTATTATTTGAGCTTGAAGATGATTAATACATAAAATACATGCTTTGTGGAGCGCTCACACAAGGCATGGGGGGAGATTGCACCCAATTGGTCTTTGGTTCATGTCGTTCATGCTTTTTACCTTGAATTTTGTGCAAAAAGTAGAGTTCTATTGTTCTTGGGGACCTTCCGGCATTCACTACACGAGCGTACAGCATCCGATCTGCGCACCACCTATTGTGAAGGCATTGGCAAAAGCATGTGGAGAGAAGGTAAAAGAGTGGCCAGGATTGCTCCCTTATGCCTTGTGGACTGACAAAACAACTCATAGTGCTATTACAAGATATATACCTATCGAATTGATGTATAGTCAAAAATCTATTATGCCGATAGAAGAGATGGCAATCACATGCAGTGTGCTACCTTGGGAAGAGGAGTTGAATCGAGAGGAGTTGTTGGCCTTGTGCATTAGATAGTTGGAAATAAATTCAGAAGACATAGAGGCATGAATTACAAAGTTAAGGGCAGCAATGATACATAACAAGAAACGGTTTGACAAAAGACATAGATTGAGGCCAAGAACCATACAAGATGGGGATTGGGTATTGGTTTATGATAGCAGTTTAGACAACCAGCATAGTGCCATGCCTAAAGTTTCCAAAAGATGGTTTGGACCCTATGTGGTAAGATAGGTGTTTGATAATGCTATTGATGCATTAAATGAGCTAGATGGGACAACCATAAAACTTCCGGTAGTAGGGAAAAGAATCAAATTATTCAAGAGGTGGGAATCTAATGCCTATGAGTTGCCACAATTGGAAGAAAATAGTGGCCATGATACAGGGGCTAGCCTGGAAGATATGGAAGATGAAAAAGCAAAGGATATGGTTGCAGAGGATGAGGACTCAGAATCTAGTGACAACTAGGATCTTGGCATATACCAGAGGATGTGCAGGTTTAGAGGGGGTGGATGTCGTGATGATATGCAGACACAGTGTGAAAAAGCATGGAATGTATCATCATTTGACTTTCTTATTGATCAAGAGAGTCAATGTGTTATGAGTCATTAGTACTAGTGTGAGTGGCATGAATGGTCCAAAAATACTAGATTTTTAAATACTAGCTTTTTGGACAATTTTAGCCTATTTTTAATATTATTTATTGTAAAAATGTGAAAAATTTAGAAAAGCTTCTAGATTAGCATGGCATGAAAAAAGCAAGTTGCTTTTTCAACTAGTTATGATTTTTTTCATAAAAAAGACAGATTGGCGAAATCGCGCACTGTTAGAGGGGTTTTTGTCGAAAGGTCGAATCCACTAGGGATCAAAAGTAAAAGGAAGTAGAGATAGGATATGGAAGAGAAGATAGAGAATACCCAAGTGGTAAACACGACAAAAACAAATCACAATGAATTGAATCAATATGTATTGAAAGAACCTAGAATCTTTGCACTACTCAGAAGCAATCTCCAGGCATTAGTTCTCCTGGAGCTCCTTCATAGACCAAAAATGTGGATCAGAAAAATTAGCTCTTTGTTTGTTGTTCGAAACCCAATTTTGATGGTTCCGTTGGCTTCGAAAGGGGGATAAAACCCCAGGCCACGGACACCTGCTCACAGATCTCCCAGATCACTCCTTCTTCTTTCAGAGTTCAATCTGCAGTTTTCAGCTCGTTTATAGCGATTGCGACGGGTGCGATTTTGTCAATCTGTCTTTTTTGTGAAAATCCACTAACTGGCCAAAAAATCAACTAGATTTTTGAATGCCATCCTAATCTAGAAGCTTTTTCTAAATTTTTCAAAATTTTACAATAAATAACATAAAAAATATGCTAAAATTATCCAAAAATCTAGTACTTTTGGATAATCCATGCAACTCACACTAGTACTAATGGCTCAGATCACATTGACTCTCTAGATCAATAGAGAAGTCAGATGATGATGCATTCCATACTTTTTTACACTGTGTCCTCATAACATCATGACATCCACCCCCTCTGAACCTGCACATGCTCTGGTATGTGCCAAAATCCTAGTTGTCACCGGATTCTGAGTTCTCCTCATCCTCTGCAACCATATCCTTTACTTCTTCATCTTCCATATCTTCCTGGTTAGCCCCTGTATCATGGCCACTATTTTCTTCAAATTCTGGCAACTCCTAGGCAGTAGATTCTCACCTTTTAACTAATTTGATTCTTTTCCCTACTACCAGAAGTTTTATGGCTATCCCATCCAACTCATTTAATGCATAAGTAGCATTATCAAACACCTGTCTTACTACATACCATCTTTTGGAAACTTTACACATGGCACCATGCTGGTTATCTAAACTGCTATCATAAACCAATACCCAATCCCCATCTTGTATGGTTCTTAGTCTCAATCTATGTCTTTTGTCAAACCGTTTCTTGTTCTGTATCCTTGCTGCCCTTAACTTTGCAGTTGCTGCCTCTATGTCTTCAGACTTTCTTTCCAACTGTCTAATGCGTAAGGCCAACAACTCCTCTCGATTCAACTCCTCCTCCCAAGTAACACACTCCATGTGACTGTCATCTCTTCTATCGGCATGATAGGTTTTTGACCATACATCAATTCTGCAGGCATCTATCCTGTAACAACACTATGAGTTGTTCTATCAGCCCATGATGGAACCTAGAACGGGCCGGCACTGGCTCTTGCACTAGCCGGACCTCTATCTCACGCGCTCAACAACCCCACGGCCTCGTGGCCAGGAGCGTTGATGACACATACATTGCCTTCCTAAATGTCTTCCATTTGTATTACGTCGTTTGTAGTCCACTCTTCTCTCACCCACTACTCCTCAGAGGGAGTCCCTTACACATTGTCTAATGGCACGAAGCACATACATAGGGGGTCCTCCAACGGCTGAGTGCCGCCACCCCTCTACGACTCTCCTACACCTTGGGGATTGGCCCCTCGATGCGTCACTCAACATATAAACATTTCACACAAAATCCACTCAAGATACCATTTAATCGTATACAGGAATGTACCATTGCCCTTCCTTCTCTTTCCCCTAGACCCCACAACTAGCCTATGGCTTAGGGTATCCTGTCTCTCACTCAACGTGGGTCAAGGTCCTAATGAAAGCAATTGCTGTGCATCTAGGATTTCTGATACCTTCAAATATTTCCATGATTTATGTATATTGTGGATGCCAAGTGCTCAAACAATTATGAAATCAATATTATGCACATGTGGAAAACATCCTTTCAATGATTTTCAACTACCGTTCTTATGCAGTGTTGCACGAACCTAGCACCGAGGAAACCCTCGTGCTACTAGGCCCTTATTCTATGATTATTCACCGACCTATATGGCATGCAACCAAAAGCCAGCAATCTTTTCATCATTTTACTCCACATTTAGACACATTTTAACCACTCTACCCTCCCATCGATCAAATGTTGCATTGTGGTATACATTCATAGGGCATGTTGCCATCATTTTATGTGTAAAGAGCGGGAAAAACACACTAGAACAAGAAGGTGGGGTTGAACTGAGGCAAATCCTCATGCTTTAGTCCCCACAAACATTCACAAACATTGTTCTTAATTTTCATTAATTTTCCGCACCCAAATGCATTTTTTCTCTATTTATAGTGATTTTTCTCTATTTTCCTTGTATTTTCCCTTATTTTTTGCATTATTTAATTACTAAAAATTCAAAATAGGTTATGGGATGTGGCCCTTAGTTCCTTCTTGCAACAAAAATGACAATTTAGTTGGTGTTCCTATTCATTCTTCCATTTTTATGCCCAAAAACATCATTTTCCCTTGATTTTCCATATTTTACGTGTTTTAGTGTATTATTTTGAGACACAAGATGCATGTTTTTCTAATTTTCTGATTATGATCAACAAGTACTCATGGAAAACAGAAACATAAATAATTTTTAGCCCACATGAACAACATTTTATCAATCAAAAGCCATGAAATCTCAATTTTCCTTTGAAAAAAATTGAATTACCGCTTATTTGCGTGTTTCGGGTTTCATGTCCATGGTTGCAAATCTGAAAATCAGCAGCACTTCATGCTCATGACGATCATAAGTCACCATTTCCAGCCCGTGGAGCAATCCGATCAATGCCGGACAAGCCTCCAGCATTCTTTCTTCTTCCTTTCTCTTCACACATGAACTCCCTCTTAGAGGAGAGAGAGGGAGGAGAGAGAAAGACTGATTTTCTCTCTCCCTCTATAGGCTGCCATTCCTCGCGTAGACTGGAGCGATACGGAGCATAGGATGAATGTAGTGCCTTGCTGCACTTGGTTTAATGGCTTACTTGCAAGCTCTCATGTCGATTTGTGGGGGGGGGGAGGGGCATTTTTTTCGGCGGCTCCTGATTAGCCGCCGCCCCCCCTCAATCACGATTTTTTCTTAGAAGGGGGGGGGGGGGGGGGGGGGGGGGTGCCCCTTCACAAAGGCACCCCTTCACTTCTCATTTTTGGGCACCTCCCAATTTTTGACCGGCCTTTTGGCCTTTTTCCCGCCTCTCGCGCATACGGTGTCCCAATCGCGATCTAAAAATTTCTGTGAGCTCGTCTCGGCATCCCGCACTGACTGATAGCTCCATTGACTGCCACAGGCGCATGGAAAAATTACTAAAAATCTGCAAATGTTGCCCGGGCGTCCTTAGAGCACTTTGACGCTTAAAATCGTCCTAGGTCAAGCCGCCGCCTTTGACATTGGATATTTTTCCCTTGATATTCATAATTTTTAGCTATTTTTATGCAATTCCCGGCACCAAAATTCCACTCTCATTGGCGACCACTAGACAGGGCGACTCAGCTCGTCGAATCCACGAACATATCTGCACATAAACAACCAAAGAAGTATCAAGCTGATACAAAACAAATATACGATAAAACTCAACACAATGCTCCCCCTACCCCTGGACAGAAGCAAGGCATGATATCCACAAGGAGTAGGCCTAGCATCATCTAATAGAAGATCCGAAGCGAGTCACTAACCAACTGCTCCAACACAGCCAAACTAAAAAACCTATCAAAGAGGTTGCCCTAAGTGGTAGTCTGAACTACTTACCAACTAAAGACAACACAACTAGGGGCTCCTAGAAGGCGAGGACTCCTATAGCCCGATCAAGGAGTATTTTCTTTCAGTACATTTCTTCTTGTAGGGTTTTTATTTTAGTAACATACTTGGGCATGTAAAAAGGAGGGAGCTGAGCATAGTGATCCAAGGAGAACAGGGCATCGGCCTCAGGACCTGTCTCGGCACCCAAGAACCTACCAAGCCCTCGCAAGGCGACACTTAATCCTTTTCTAACGCTCACTTTTATTTTCGCTCCAACCTTCCTTGTTTTGTCATCATTTTTTTTCCCAGCAAGAAGCCACCCCTAGGAAGACAAGGTATCGGCCCCGGGTCTGACTCGTCCCCAGGAACCTACCAGGCCTTTGCAAGGCAATGATCAACTGCTTATATATTTCCATTTCTTTTCTTTTGATAGGGGTTAGAACCCCTTTTTACACACCTTTGTATTTATATTCATCTTTCAGGATGTTCAGGGTTTCTTGGCATCATCATTATTATCTTCTGGCAGGCTTCTCTAACGGCCTCACTACTAATAAGAACTCCTAGAACGGCTGCCTAGCAGGCTAGCAGAACAGGGCCACTAGGACTTCCTTCTAAAACAGGTCTTTCGATGCCTGACAATGCCTTTACAGGAGGCAATGACTACTCCGACCTCCCTTAAACATACTTAGCCTAAACCTGGGACTTCATGTCTTAGTTTCCGGTCCCCAACAAAAATATATCCCCTCGACAAGTACAAATACACATATAACAGGAAAGAAAGGTACTCATAAAGGAGAGATATCACCTGGATTGGCCACAAGAAGCTTCCATCGCAGCAAAGGCTCCTCCAGGCTCCACCAAATTCCACGAATCACGAAACCTATCTAGCACAACACTTAAAACAGAAACCCGATTAAATGCACCTGCACTAGACAAGGAAATGGCCCACCTGGCCTAATGAAATTAAACACTTCACTACAAAACTGAATCAGCCCTCTTGGCCTAATGAAATCAAACAATACTACGCATAACATCCTCCTAGAAACAACTATGATAGACATCAAAGCATATCATTCCCAGGGGAATAGAGGCTCGTAGCCCTAAACTAGGTGCATCAAATTATGGCCCATGCCTCCGCAAGAGGTGTTCGCATCACATGTCGTCTAATCAGTCTGTGGGTCCAAGATAATAAACGCAGATGAGTCTCGCCTACCCTCTGCATCACCCAGATCAACCATCGTCTACCAAAGAGGGCATGTTCAGAAAGCATACCCCACAAACGACCAGGTCCTGTCTCATCGTCAATAGATATATCGGGACAAGGGCCACAATTAAAGAAGAGGTCTTCTTCATACGCAAAATTAGCCAATGAATCGGCAAACTGATTCCAGTTTTGTGGAATCAGCTGAAAAGACACTCTATCAAATTCGTCTAGCAGGGCTATGGCAGTATGATGGTACATGCAAAGGATGGGGTTTCGTACCATGTACGTCCCATTGAGTTGATTTAAAACCAACTAGGAGTCCCCTTTCACCAATAACTGGCGGATACCACCCTTCTTTGCAATATTTAAACCCATAATCAGGGCTTTGTATTCTGCCATATTATTGGTAAAATTCACCCCGAGATAAGCATCTAACTTCATGACAATCCGTTGTCGGGGGTCTCGGATGACAACTCCTACACTTCCTTTTTTGCATGCACCCCTAGACGCCCCATCAGAGTACAAAGTGTACGTCCATAAAGGGTTTACATATCCCGCCATCCGGAACTCTACTCGTAATTATGGTAATCGAAATTCAACATATTCAACGGGTGGACTGTAGGCTCCATCCCTCCATCATCATTGAATTCAACAGGGATGCTCGTCAAAATTTGTAGGCAGTGATGGCAGAAGACCTTGATCTCCCAAATAAATGTCCCTCCTTCTTGCTCAGTCACCTTGTATCCTTTGCCCCACCAAATGAGCTTTCCCTGATGATACCTCTGTTCTAAATATGGGTATTCTAAATAAGGGATCAGACGACCCATCAACCTCTATCACGATTTCCTTGCAGATATTTGATCGATCTCGCCTAGACCTGCAAGGCAGTCATAGTATTAGTGCAATCAGAAATAATAAGGTTTAATCTTATTAAGATTAACCTTATTTTTAAATTCTATCCCCTCAAGGTCAGCTAACAAAACTGTGGAGTTATTCTTTCCTATTCTAACGATCCTATAGGGCCCATCCCATTTGGGCTCTAGCTTGCCTGGAAATAATTCACGTCGTGCGTCGTAATACAGAACAAGCTGTCCTTTCTTGAAGGTGTATTTTTTGGCTTTGAGGTCATGTAGCTGCTTCATTCGGTGCTTCGCCACTTCTTGGTGCAATAAGCTCTGTAGCTTAAGCTCATCTAAATGTGCCAGTGTTTTCAAGTGCTCAAAAAGTGCGTCTTCATCACTCAAAGAATGATTGATGGCAAACCGAATAGTCGGCAGCTCAATCTCTAAAGGCAAGACACACTCCTCCCCATATACTAACTTGAACGGGGTATGGCCAGTGGCTCGTTTGAAAGTCGTATTATAGGCCCACACTGCCACGTATAACTTTTTATCCCAATCTCGTTTCTTTTCCGACACAATTTTGGACAGGATGCCCACAAGCTGCTTGTTGGTGCTTTCAACTTGCCCATTGGCTTGCGGGTTATATGGGGTTGTCTTGTTATGCTTGATTTGCCAAGTCTCTGTTAGGCTTTTGATCACCTTATTCAGGAAATGGATTCCGCGGTCCAACACTAATTCTTTCGGGGGACCAAAACGGCATATTATCTGCTCTAAAAGGAAACTAGCAGTTTCTTTAGCATCATCTTTCCTTGTTGCATGTGCTTCTGACCACTTTGTGAAGTAGTCAGTTGCTACAATGATATACCTCTTTTGCGCAGTCGATGACGGAGTAATAGGATCCACAAAGTCTATTCCCCACTTCTCAAATGGAAGTATCGCCATCATAAGGGTGAGTGGTCGTTTCCTATTCTCTCGACTATCATGTCGTTGACAAATATCGCATCTCTTAACATACGCAAACACATCCTGAAAGATGGCAGGCCACCAATAACCTGCTCTTAAAGCCTTTTGTGCTGTAAGCCGTCCAGCAAAATGTCCACCGCAAGCAGAATCATGGCACTCTTCCAAAATGAATGGCACCTCATCAGGCATCACACATCGGCGATAGATGTCATCAACCCCTTGCCGATATAATGTACTTGCGATCAAGGCAAAATTTAATGCTTGCTGCTTAATTTTCCTTCTCTCAGCTTTAGATAATTCGGATCCCGCCTCTCCCGTCGATTAAATAATGCGTTATTGCAGCGTACCAGGAGGGAATAGATGCCGTATCTATTTTAAATAACAACTCCATGTCACTACTTTCAGTCACACAGATTCTTTCGGCTCCCCAAAGTCCACAAGACATTCCACGATGCCTTCCAACCTTGGTGGCTTACTCCTGATTTCATAATCAAATTCCTGCAAAGTGATTAACCACTTCGCTAGACGATCAGGCGGCTGTAGCTTATTCATCAATAATCGAAGTCCCTCCTCCTTCGTATAAAGCACGACTTTCTCATAGAGAATATAATGCTTGAATTTCTTGGTCTCAAAGACCATCGCTAGACACAACTTCTCCATGTAGGTATAATTGATCTCGGATACCCCCAGCTTCCAGCTAGCAAAAGCAATCGGGTGGTACCACTTCTCTTCCCAAATTTGGGCTAAACAGCAGCTGATACTATGCATGGTGGCTGCTGAGAATATATAGAACACCTCACCTCTTTTAGGTGCTTTTAAAACGGGAGCTCTTGCTAGCTCTTGTTTCACATCCTCGAATGCTACCTTACAAGGGTCGCTCCATACAAACAAACAACTAAAGGACAATAAATTTGTAAGCGGCAACGTTCTTTCTGCCAAGGCGTTTATGAATCTACGGTAATTTCCAATTGAAGACAAAAATCTATGAGCTTCTTTCGGAGTGCGTGGTGGACCCATGGCAACTATAAATTTGACCTTCTCGGGGTCTGTCGCAATTCCTACCAAACTGACCACATGACCCAGCAATAGCCCATAAGGTACTCCAAAAACACACTTCCGTGGGTTTAGAGCGATACAAAATTGTCTACAACACTCAAAGCATTTTCTTAAAGTGATCAGCTGCCTTCCTCTCACGGTGGCGGCCCCTAAGTCATCAATAAACACCTTCAACTCTTCAGGGAATATGTCACCGAATGTCTTATCTGTTGTTCGTTGCCACGAACCAGGCGCATTGCATAAACCAAAGGCCATCACATGGTACGCAAAAGTACCAAATACAGTAATAAAAGTTGTTTTCAACTTGTCCTCTTCTGCAATTGCCATCTGGTTATATCCTGCAAAGCAGTCCATAAACGAATATATCTCTCTACCCGCTAATTGATCCAAAATCTGGTCAATAAATGGCAACGGGTAGTAGTCCTTAACTGCCTGCTTGTTCAGCTCTCTAAAGTCTACACATAATCGAATTTGATTATTTTTCTTCTTTCTGATCACAACTGGCGAACACCATTCCGTGTGTTGCACAGGAAAAATCAATCCCGCTTTTCGAAGCTTTTGTAACTCTTCAAACAGCCCGTCCCTCAGTTCGAAAGGCATATGCCTTACTTTCTATCTTACTGGACGACTGCCCTCTTTCAACGGAATTGTATGAACAGCAAGACTAGGAGGAATGCCTCTCAGCTCATCATAACTCCAGGCAAAGATATCACGGAATTCCTGAATCAAGGCCACATAGTCCTCCCTTTCTGCTATGCTGAGCATAGAACCTAATTTGATTGGCCGTGAATCATCAGGCGTACCAAGGTCTAGCTCGATAACATCTGCATCTCTTATACGATCTTGGCCCTCTATCGGCTCGTTCAAAGTGATCTGATAGATGTCTTCCGTGGTGGATCCCTCTTTGGACTCATCACTCGATGATGTCTCACTGGCAGATAAATCTTCTAATGTCTCCAATTCTGTAGAAGATAGAGGAGCTCTCTCACTCTGCGGGGACTCAGGATAAGCATCAACCACCACATGCTGGGCACCTCTGCCGAATATTAGTCGACCGGCGGGTATATCTACTTGGCAGTCCGCTTGCAAGATCCAAGGTCGTCCGAGTAATACTTGGTAACTTGGACGCCCTACAAAACGAATCACCCTAAAGTCCAACAGGCATTCTACATTTGCAACAGTGACATGGACCTTAGTAATACAGCCTTCCGGCTGTCTCAAACTATCATCTGCCATTCTGAGAATTGTGGAGGTATCTTTCTGGATCGCAAGACCCAACCTTTCCATCAGTTCAGAACTCATAATATTAACAGATGATCTCGTGTCGACAATGGCATAATCTACTAATATCCCATCGACATAGGCTGCAACCCTTGGGCAATGCTTCTCAGCATGCTCAAACCAGTCATCACCAACTCGCGCAATACCCAAAGGTTCTATGATATACCCGGTACGTAGGATCTTTCTAAATTCCTTGCGTACTCCTGGGGAAAGCTTAATAAGATGTAAGAGATTCACATCCGGCTTGACTTCGCAAAGAGAGCTCGCCAAATCGAATTAATGATAGTTCGATAGAGCTCGCTTTTCACGCCAAACCATCCGCTCTTTAGGTCGCCGAACCGGCTTTATTGCCTCTTTCTTAACTTTCACCTTCTTCTTTGGTGGTTCCTTATCAGCTTTACTTTCTACGGGCTTCAAAGGTCCCCCTTCCATGGCAGGATCCAAAACTTGCATTCCTTTGTCACCTTGTTTAGGGTTTTCGTCGACAGGCTTATCCTTGTGGGCTTCTCTACCCTTTTGACCTCTTGTAAGAACAACTCGTAGATTAGAGGTTTCAGCATCGTTAACGCGTACAGCCTCAATCAAACTAACCCCACTACCACTGGGTAGCTCCTCCACTGTAGTCTTTGGTCGTTGAAGTATTTGTTTAGGCCCGTCTTCTCGCTGGGAATCATTTCCTTGCGCACGATGATTAACAGGCCCTGGCTGCCGACTACCGCGCTGGAGGGAACTGATCTTACTCCAGCAAGTAGCTGCTAAATGGTCGGATTTTCCACAGATGTCGCACTTAAAATTTGGAAAATTACTTGGATAGTGCTGCCCACCACACCATTTGCAACTAAACCTCGAAGGTGCACCCTCATCTCGGTATCTACTTCCTATCAAATTTTGTTGTTTTTTAAGGAAGTTGACATCAACGGCTATTTGCCAATATTGCTCTGTAATCATGTCGGTATAATGCTTCATCATGTCCTTAACCTCGCCAAGAACATTGGAAGTGCTCGACTCATAACCTTGGTTATTACCATGTCGTTCCATCGGCCTAACAATTCGATTAGGCACTGGTTGTTGAGCCACAGGCATGGTATTAGAATTGACCGCCTGACCTCCACCATTTGGAGCCATTTGACTGCCCGTAGGCATCGACATGCTAGGGGGAGCTGGTAATAAAGGGACATTCTGCATCATGCTCCCTCTCCCATTAGGGTTAGCCATCGCTATCCCTTGGCCACTACTGCCATTGGCCATCGCCACATTGTTTCCCAATACTAAACCCATATTGGAATTGCCTCGAGAAGCATAGGCTGCTTGTAGTCGGGATTCCACCTCTTGTGCTCGTGTAATGGCAGTATCTATATCCCCCAAGGGGACACTACTCAACTGCAATTGGATGTTAAAGTCCAAACCATGTAGGAAATATTGCAATTGGGCAGCTGCGGGGATAGGAATAGAGGTGTCCAACTTACGGAAAACCTCTTTTATTTTCTTCGCATAAGTACGAATATCCTCGTGTGGCTCTTGGCGGGTTACGTTGAGTACCTGCAACCAATATTTCCCACCCCTTTCAGGGGCAAACTCCCTTCGAAAAGCTCCATAAAATGCATCAATATTCAATATGGTTCCGGCTTCTAAACCATGATACCATATAGTAGCTCTTCCTTTGAGAGTCATGTTGAAGAACATCATTAAATGTCCTTCTTCTTGGATGCGACAGTTAAACATCAGCTTTTGAAACTCCCTAATGTGGAGTTCCGCATCTTCCTCCACTAGCCCATTAAAAATGGGTAGCGGGTAACCTAGAGCCGGGAAATTCGTCGTTCCTGCAGGAATTGCAATAGGCTCCACCATGACGAGGATTGGATTTGCACTAAAAATAAGGGAAGGTGGGGTTACACCTCCCGCACTTGATATAGACTGGCTTATGGAAGAAAGGGGAGCACTAGAGCTTCCACGTTCTCCTGACTTACTGCTTGTGGCACCAAGACTACTAGATCCACTCCCTCGTAAGGGTTCAGCACCGCTACGCTTAGGGGAATATCTCCTAAAAATTTCAGCACGTCGCCTAGCTCTTTTGTCTCTTTCTTGCTTTTGGATTTCTGCTAGAGGATGCTTATCGATAAATAACGGATCAATCTCTGTATCCTTTGGCATAAATTGCTAGTTGGTCCCTAGACAACCAGGATTCGAGGACCGCCACTTTTAAACGGCTCCCGGCAGATGCACCACTGATGGAACCTAGAACGGGCCGGCACTGGCTCGTGCACTAGCCGGACCTCTATCTCACGCGCTCAACAACCCCATAGTCTCGCGGCCAGGAGCGTTGATGACACATACATTGCCTTCCTAAATGTCTTGCATTTGTATTACGTCGTTTGTAGTCCACTCTTCTCTCACCCACTACTCCTCAGAGGGAGTCCCTTACACATTGCCTAATGGCACGAAGCACAGACATAGGGGGTCCTCCAACGGCTGAGTGCCGCCACCCCTCTGCGACTCTCCTACACCTTGGGGATTGGCCCCTCGATGCGTCGCTCAACATATAAACATTTCGCACAAAATCCACTCAAGGTACCATTTAATCGTATACAGGAATGTACCATTGTCCTTCATTCTCTTTCCCCTAGACCCCACAACTAGCCTATGGCTTAGGGTGTCCTGTCTCTCACTCAATGTGGGTCAAGGTCCTAATGAAAGCAATTGCTGTGCATCCAGGATTTCTGATACCTTCAAATATTTCCATGATTTATGTATATTGTGGATGCCAAGTGCTCAAACAATTATGAAATCAATATTGTGCACATGTGGAAAACATCCTTTCAATGATTTTCAACTACCGTTCTTATGCAGCGTTGCACGAACCTAGCACTGAGGAAACCCTCGTGCTACTAGGCCCTTATTCTATGATTATTCACCGACCTATATGGCATGCAACCAAAAGCCAGCAATGTTTTCATCATTTTACTCCGCATTTAGACACATTTTAACCACTCTACCCTCCCATCGATCAAATGTTGCATTGTGGTATACATTCATAGGGCATTTTGCCATCATTTTATGTGTAAAGAGCGGGAAAAACACACTAGAATAAGAAGGTGGGGTTGAACTGAGGCAAATCCTCATGCTTCAATCCCCACAAATATTCACAAACATTGTTCTTAATTTTCATTAATTTTCCGCACCCAAAATGCATTTTTTTTCATATTTTTAGTGATTTTTCTCTATTTTCCTTGTATTTTTTCTTATTTTTTGCATTATTTAATTACTAAAAATTAAAAATAGGTTAGGGGCTATTGCCCTTAGTTCCTTCTTGCAACAAAAATGACAATTTAGTTGGTGTTCCTATTCATTCTTCCATTTTTATACCCAAAAACATCATTTTCCCTTGATTTTCCATATTTTACGTGTTTTAGTGTATTATTTTGAGACACAAGATGCATGTTTTTCTGATTTTCTGATTATGATCAACAAGTACTCATGGAAAATAGCAACATAAATAAATTTTAGCCCACATGAACAATATTTTATCAATTAAAAGCTATGAAAATCTCAAATTTCCTTTGAAAAAAATTGAATTACCGCTTATTTGCGTGTTTCGGGTTTCATGTCCATGGCTACAAATCTGAAAATCAGCAGCACTTCATGCTCATGATGATCACAAGTCACCATTTCCAGCCCGTGGAGCAATCCGATCAATGCCGGACAAGCCTCCATCATTCATTTTTCCTCCTTTCTCTTCACACATGAACTCCCTCTTAGAGGAGAGAGAGGGAGGAGAGAGAAAGACTGATTTTCTCTCTCCCTCTATAGGCTGCCATTCCTCGCGTAGACCGGAGCGATACGGAATGTAGGATGAATGTAGTGCCTTGCTGCACTTGGTTTAATGGCTTACTTGCAAGCTCTCATGTCGATTTGTGGGGAAGGGGGCTGTTTTTTTCGGCGGCTCCTGATCAACCGCCGCCCCCCCTCAATCACGATTTTTTCTTGGAAGGGGGGGGTGCCCCTTCACAAAGGCACCCCTTCACTTCTCATTTTTGGGCACCTCCCAGTTTTTGACCGCCTTTTGGCCTTTTTCCCGCCTCTCGCGCATATAGTGTCCGAATCGCGATCTGAAAATTTTTGTGAGCTCGTCTCGGCATCCCATACTGACTGATAGATCTAGTGACTGCCACAGGCGCATGGAAAAATTACTAAAAATCCACAAGTGTTGCTCGGGCGTCCTTAGAGCACTTTGACGCTTAAAATCATCCTAGGTTGAGCCGCCGCCTTTGACATTGGATATTTTTCCCTTGATATTCATAAATTTTAGCTATTTTTAAGCAATTCCCGACACCAAAATTCTGATCTCAACCGACAAAGCATAAGGGAGCAATCGTGGCCACTCTTTTATCTTCTCTTCACATGCTTTTGCCAATGCCTTCACAATAGGTGGATGACCTCTTTCAGTTTTGCCATTTTCTTCAGCGTTATAGGCTAATGTTAAAGCAAGCTTTATCCCCAACCATGCAAAGAAAACATGAGTCTCATCTGCATCTAGCTCTCCCCTATTTGCTGTAATTTTTTCCACACAAACATATCGACAAAAGATCTCTTCTAAGAGAAAAGTACATACAACATTTGTCGTCTTAGTACGTAGAGCTCTCCCTTCCACTTGATTAGTCAAGTCTTCATGAGCAAGCACAAGATATCCCATTTGCCAAAGACCTGTATGCATTGTGACCAAATCCCCCACCCACTTAAAATGAAGAGAGAATTGATATGTGGGTTGCAATCCATCCCGATGTCTCACAGTTGAATACATTTGACATGTCGTACATGTTTCCACAAAGTGAGCAACATCCTTATACATTCCCTGCCACCAATATCTTTCTTTGATTTTTGTAAAAGTATCCCAAACACCTCTATGACCAGCCCAAAAGCTTTCATGAAATTTTTGCATTACTTTTACTTGTGAAGCTCTGTCACCCAAAATTCACAATGGCATATCCTATTTCTTTTTAGCATGTTTCCATAAGTATCCATCTTTTAAGAAAAATCCATAGGCTTTCCTCTTGATCTTCTTAAACTCCTCATTTGACCATTCATCTCTCTTTGTTAATGTACTGAGATATTGACCAATTCTCAGTCACTCTCCTGCATATTTGTCTTCCAAAAACACTTCTACACAAGATGCAAAACATCTAAAGTGTCTTCTCTTTGTTGTCCAAGCTTCTGTTAATGCTGTAGCAATACCTGCATTACTAAATTCACTCTTGCAACATCATTTTCAGCCATAAGAAAGTCATCTTCTTCCTCCTCATCCATCATCCCATCTTCATTCTCATAGCGTGCTCGAGATAACATGTCTACCACTAGGTTATCTCTTCTTGCAATATGTTGAAATTCAGGGTTCAAAGATTTGATGTATGCAATCCACCGGAGCATAGCAATATCCGGAGTAGCACAACTAGTAATTATACCCAATATCGGCAAACAATCGGTTTCAATGACTACATGAGCACCCATAAAATACTCCTTATTACATTTAAGGGCTGTCACAATTCCCCACAATTCTCTTTTAACCTGTGGATATCTTCTCTGTTGTTCAATCAATACTTTTGCACCAAAACGTATTGCATATCTTTGCCCTTCCTCATCATCTTGCCCAATTTTCCATCCAATCCCAATTGGGCTTGAATCAATAGTAATAATGATAGGCTTTCTATGTGAATAGTCAGCCTTTCTCAACATAGGAGCAGATTTTAAGAGTTGCTTCAATTTCTTCATTGCTTTCTCTTGCTTCCTTTCCCAATGAAATTTTTTACCTTTCCTTAGAAGCTGATAAAGAACATTGGCTACATGTGCAAAGTGAGGAATCCATATCAAATAGAACACACATGCACCCAAGAATCTATGCACCTCTGATACATTCATGCATACATCTAGCATTCTATCAATCCCATCTATTTTTGCTAGTGATGGCCTTCGCCCATAAGGCCCACACATATACTTAACAATCGAAACCTCTTCAACTCCAAAGACAGACTTTTGTCCAGAAAGGATTAAATGCACCTCTTCTAGACGTGTCAAAATCCTCTCACAATCCACAATATGATATGCAAAAAACTGTCTGTATCCATGTGCATCCATCTCTTCATTCTTTTCATCCACTGCACACCCTTTTATTAGAACATCATCCAAGAAGGGCATAGTCAATTGTGGTATAAAATCCATGAGTACCCTATTCATAGCATTTATCATGTGTGCCACTGAGTTTGTTGCACCTTGTGGGAGAGTACACATCCGTACTAATCTCAAAGGAGTCTTCATGGTTGTGATATCCATGCTTTCGATTGTAAGCTGAAACTGATCATAACCCGAGTAAAGATCACCCAAAGAATAGATCGCTCTGCCTGCAAAAGCCTATGCAAATTCATCAACCACAGGACCTGCACCCACATTTCTTACAGTCACTTTATTGACCGGTTGCATGTCTTGAATAAATCTCAAATCCCCATTATTTTTGGGCATAGTAAACCAACGATTTGAGTACGGGGCTGAAGAAGGCTCCAAGATCTTCATGCAAATCTTTTCATTTAGCAAATCCATCAGCTTTGGAAAGTAAGCCTTAGGCACTGAAATAGGCCTCAAGTTCCATGGTATATGTGGCACATTAAATATGACCATAGGAGAGACAACATTTGGATCCACACAACCTATTTCACTTGGTTGAAATGAAAATGCCTTTCCATGTCTAGCCAACATTTGCATAAAACAGTTTCTCTCAGCAGGCAAAAGAAACCCTTTTGCATCAACTTTCAATTCCTGTAATGTTTCAGATGTAAACTGATGACCTATATCTTTAGGATCTCGTAAGCTTGGCTGTCTTGACACTTTTTCATACATACCCTCACTCTCTGGTGGAAGTGGCAAAGCAATTGGTTTCATCTTTTTTTCAACTAACTGTCTTATACTTTGTCTCCACATGTGTTTCAGCCCATTGTAATCCTTCCTGCTAAGCAAACAATGCTATAACAACATACATATCCAAAGAACATACTGACAACACTCTGTTTTGAGGCTCATTTTCTGCATGTATAGTTGCTGAAATTTCAGCCATAGTGTCAATAATATTCAGCCCATAAAAGATGCCTGAAATGCCATCATTTTCAGTTAACAACCCCAATGCTCTTAGTTTCTTAATAGCCCGTTTCATAGATATGCGTTCAGCCCTACACATAGCTTCCATAGGCTTAAACCAACATGAACTATTTGCTGTAAACTGAGAATTATCAATAGTAAATACATGCTTCATCTCATCAAGAGGTGAGTACATCCTCTGAATAGTACTACTGTAGCCCCGCATTACAGCAGTGCTTAATGAAAATCCAGGTCTTTGAATTCCATTGCATTTGGAACCAAAGGAGACTCTAGAAGCATATTACGATTTCTAGGATGATTAACACAAACAGTAAGAAATTGGACTGCTTTCCTCCCATCTTTGCTTCTGACTCTTGCATAAGCAGAACCATCATCAAGTACCTTTGTTTCCATACCCACTCCTGTAATATAGGGCTGTCCCAAAATCACTGCATATGAGAAATTATCTTGCACAAAGAAGTGTTGCTCTTTCTGCACATCACCAATTGTCACTTTTACATTAGGACATGCAGCATAGAGCTCCCCTGAAGAATTATTTGCAACCCTCATTTGCCAACCATAATCACTATCTACAGGCCATGCATCATTTTCAGACAATCCATGCTCAATGACATTTATCTCAGACCCATGGTTAAGTAAAGCAACACAAGGAGTTTCATGCTCCCCTATTTTCACTACCGTTTTAGTGGTAGCTCTAGCCCAATGATTTATTGTGTAGTGCCTTTGAGGAATAAATCCTAGAGTCTCTTCTCCATATTGTTAGATTTGCCTTACTCCACCATGCATATTGCTACAAGACAATGCATTTTCAGCCACTTTTTTCTCTTTTCCACATGCTGTCCACTGATTAATAACATCCTGCATAGATAATCTAGTACTTATTTCATGCTCATATTCAGCCCGAATACCCAACAATCCAGTTTCCTCTTCAAATTGCAGCAATGCACTAGTGGTATCACCAAGAAACTGACGCTTCCTTTTAATTATGTCAATGATCTCATCATGAAATTCTTGCTTGGCAATGCCAAGAACCTCTCCCGAGGTAAATTCCACCCGACTGTTTAAGATCGGTTCTTCAAGAACCTTCTTAAGATCTGGCTGTCTCAATGTCAGATTGCAACTTATATCCTGACTGCTTGCTCTTCTTTTTTGTTGGAAACTGTGAGGAAGACGAGAGACACCAGAAGTGGAACCCCAAAAGTGTGTCAACAGAGCACACATGATAGGAATATATAGAGAGGACCTAGGGCGCTATATATAGACAGTAGACAGACTATATATAGCTAACACCCCCTCTCAAATAAAGGTCCCTTACTATGGATGAAAAAACCCTTGGGGGCTCAAGGGAAAAACCCACAGCTCTATATAGACCTATCATTATATGAATATTCAAAATATAAAATTACAAAATTGATCTTACAAGAGCCTATTCATAGGCGTCAAAGGAGCTACATCACTCGTGAATTACAACATCAATGGAGAAGGAGCTACATCACTCCTGAATTACAAAAGCCTATTCAGAGGCATCAAAAGAGCTTTATCATTCCTAAATATACAACATGTAAAATAAGGATAAGCGACATCACTGCAAAAGATAAAATCTCCAAGAAATTCCTTCAACTGAACTTGGGATGTAAGCAGTATATATATCTGTCACATCAAAATTTAAAGAAAAACGTTACAGTGACATTAAAACAACACAAGGTCTATAGAGACGGTTTGCGACGCCGCTCTATAGACAACATAACACATGTGGGGCCCCATGAATAGAATATTGTCATCAACTAGAATATAGACGCTCATCAATGGAGTAACGAACGAGGACAATCATCATGAAGCATGGTAATATGCTGATGAATATAGACACTCATCAATGGAATAACGAACGAGGACGATCATCATGAAGCATGATAATATGCTGATGAATATAGACGCTCATCAATGGAATAACGAACGAGGACAATCATCATGAAGCATGGTAATATCAACATCCAAAAGTAGGGAATGAAGCATCAATGGAATAAGCATCATGAAGCATTGCAATACCAACATACCAAAGCATTGAATGAAATAGTGATTGAATAACATTGATTGAATGAAAAATATAAAATATAAGCTATGAAACTTATGAAACAATGACATGACAAAGAATCCATAACATAAGAGAGATTGAATGAAAAATATAAAATATAAGCTATGAAACTTATGAAACAATGACATGACAAAGAATCCATATTAACATAAGACATTAGATTGCTATTGTTGGTTCTTTTCGTAATGTCGATGCTATTGATACTGAAGCTGATTAACAATAACTTAGATATAATAACATTATCACCTGACAAGGAGTATCCTTTCGAATCTAGGTAATTTATACTATCAATAGCTGATTAACAATAACTTGGATATAATAACATTATCGTCTGACAAGGAGTATCCTTTCAAATCTAGGTAGTTTATACGTAGAAAGACAAAAACATAATTATAATCACTTTGGTGATGCACTGATGTAAAGCTTTGGATAAAGCTTTTGAGAATAAAGATTTTGAATAATAAGATGACGAAAAAGAAGGCGATGGCAATAGGCTTCGCATTGTATCCAAGAATAGCGTGTATCTTTTTCATGAAACGCTAATTAGAGACAGAGAGAGGTAGAGAGAGAGAGAGAGCAATCCGGGCCTTGCCATGCACAATCTCGTAGCTGTGTTTGAGGCTGAAGCTGCCGTTTGTTCATAAGCCTGGTTCGGCAGCATGGAATCCATACCTTTGTCAAGAAATCACAATCCATGTCAGCCTCGGTTCCCGCAGCAAAATATCCTGCCCACCAGTCTATAGATCCCAAAATAAAAAACACTATGGCTGATGGAAAACTTTGGGCTAAGGGGCCTCCTAAAATCAAATCGCAACCCCTCAAAAGCTCTGCCTTCAAAGAAATGTAAGCTTCGCGCTGGATCTCATCGTAAGGGACAGGGCAAGGAAGGTTGAGCCAATCGGTATGCTGAGGTGGTGTTTCGTCTTGGGAAGCTTCATCCGGCTGCGGGGGCTGCAGGGGCGACTGCTGTTGAGGAGGGAGGGGGGAGGCAAAGGAGGGGAAGGCGCGGTAGCAAAGCTGGTGCTTCGGCCTCAACCATCAGACACAGATTGTAGCTCCTTAGAAGTTTTTGCATCATCACAGTGTTCCATAGAGGATGTCGATGGAGGTGCTCTTCAGCCTGCCAGAGCCTCAATTATTGAAATCGAGCAAAGGCCAACAGGATATTCTTTCTATGATTCTGAACGTGTAGGGAGTTACCCTCCAAGGCCAAAGCATATGCTGCTTTTCACGAATTTGAAGGCAACTAGAAGCTTCGGTCTGGGGGTTTTAGAAGATGACGAAAATGCAATTGCACAGCCGGAAAAGGATTTGGAGACGATGGACAAGGAGATTAAGAGAAGGACCACCACGTTTTATTTGCGTTTGCATCTTTTTGCACAGCCGGAAAAGGATTTGGAGATGATGGACAAGGAGATTAAGAGAAGGAACACCACGTTTTGTTTGCCGTTGCATCTTTTTGACAACTCAGACTTAGAAATCCGGCATCCTGCTGTGGACATTCAGGAGGTAGCATCAACCTTATTGAATCCTAATGGCTACTTACTTTGCCCTCACGGCAACAAAGGAATCCTGGTTTCTCTACTCCTTTTCCTTTCAACAGACAAAATGTCATGAAATAGAGGTCTGCTAATGAGCAAAGAAATAAAACAATAAAGAAAACTTATCTTTGTGATGTTGTAGAACCTCACTCTGATACCATGTTGGAAACTGCGAGGAAGACGAGAGACACTAGAAGTGAAACCCCAGAAGTGTGTCAACTGAGCACACATGATAGGAATATATAGAAAGGACCTAGGGCGCTATATATAGATAGTAGACATACTATATATAGCTAACATTTTTGCCCTCTTGTTTGTTATCCTGTTTTTACTTCTGACTGACTTCTTCCATAACATGCTCGGGAGGTGGTTCATTTGCAGCTTTAGGCTGATCCACACTTCTTCTTGTTATTATTTTAGATGTCACTGCAATATCTTCATCTCTTTTTTGTTTTTCTTCCACAAGTACATCCGTATTTTGTACCTTTGCTAAATATGCATACATTGAATATGCATCTACTAGTGATTCCCAACCAGTTGTGCCATGAATGTCTTGCTCTGCATGAGACATTTCACTATCAGTGACCTTTCTCTTTTCAGCTGCATGTAAACCATGTGTCCATATTCAGCCTTTGGACCACCAACCATCACTTGGCCATGCATTCTATCCGACTGTAGATCAAAAGGAGAAGCATGTACCGCCGCATAAGCATTTAGGACAGCCAAGTCTTCCAACAACTTCTGCATACCTCCCTTTCCAAAATTCAAAGCAAGAGGCAATCCCGTTTCTTATGCATGAATCTTGCCATCTTTCCAAAAGATAAGCTGTCGTGCCAAGGCCTCCTGATAGGCAGCACAATCCTTTCTCTCGTGTTGCAAACTGTCACACCACATACATCTTTTTCCAGGCTTAGGGGCTCCTGCCCATCCCCTTTCCTCTTGTCCTTTGTCCTCCAAATTTGCAACCTTCAATTGAAGATCTTGCATCCGTTTGGCCAATTCATCTAAGACATCTTCCCTAATAAAGGGAACAATAGCAGGTATAGCCATAGGGTTAGCCACAGAAGCGGGTGGCTTACTCGATACTTCAACTATCTTACCCGTAACAGTGGGCAAGCTAGAGACATGAAATCTTTCTCTTCTTCTATGCTTCTTCATAAGCGCAATAACAACTTCCTTGACATGTCTCCACTCTGTTTTCAAACTTGTCTCTATAGCCTGATCCTCTAGCAAATCATCAAGCTTCTCTTGAAGCTTAGGATCAGTTGCTTGTAGAAACAACTCAATTTTCTGACTTGCAAGAGCTTGCTATTCTACAAGATCCAACTGCTCAAATCTACTTTCAAATTCTCTTAACAATTCTGTAGCCACAAGAACCTTATTGGGTTGTATAACTCACTCCTGAAAAGTCTTGCACGTAATCAAAATGGTGTCCTCAATGTAAAATTCTTCCCTGAGTGTCTTCTTGAAGGCTACCCAGTTAGCATCCTACAAGTATAATTCAGTAATCTGTGCTTTCAGTTCATGAACAGTAACACGTACAAAATATCGGCTCCATGTAGATTGAGCCACTCCAAAGAATTCCATCTTCTGAGCATAGGTATGTACATATGCAGATACATTCCTGCCATTGAATAACTTCACCTCACGCTCAACTGCTTTCAAAGCATTTATCAAAACACTTTCTGTTTGAGCTGAAGCTTGCATCACCTGTTGTTGTTGTTGTATCTGCATAAGCATATTCATATTTTGCACCAACTGTTGCAAAACATCATTGGAAATTGTATTCGAAGGTTCTCCCATATTATATTTCCTTCTTCTATGACGACCTTTCACGTCGGGTTCACCAATGTCGGAGGGGTTTTTGTCAAAAGGTTGAATTCACCGGGGATCAGAAGTAGAAGGAAGTAGAGATAGGAGATGTAAGAGAAGATATAGAATACCCAAGTGGTAAACACGACAAAAACACATCACAATGAATTGAATCAATATGTATTGAAAGAACCTGGGATCTTTGCACACTTATTAGTTAGAACACCTGCATTTTCCCCATCATCAGACATGTTGGTTTTGATTAAATTCATATCGGATGTGCCTTCATTAGGTCTTCTTTCCAAGTGTTTCCTAGCTAGTTCAAGTGGCCTTTGTTTCTATTGAGGTCTAGCATCTTGCCTAGCATTCCCTTGTGGCATGGGATACATCTCCCCTCATGTTCTTTTTGGATAAGGGCAATCATGAGCAATATGACCTCTCTCCATGCAGTTAAAGTATTCAAAGTTTTTCCATCTATTTCTTAGAGGTCCTCTAAATCTAGGTTGCATTTGAGGCTTCCTTGCCTGCAATAGGCTCATATTCAAATTCAGATTTTCCAATTGTTCCTACAGTTTACTAATCACATCTTGAGCAGCTTTCCTATGGCCTTGTTTAGTCCCATTCTCTGCTCTTTCAAATGCCCCATGAAGATTCACCGCTTGCTGTCCTGCATTTCCTATAATAGTGTCAAATTGATTAGGCTATAAAAATGCATGCACATCAATACCTCTCGATTGATCCGACCTCAGTTGTATTTTCCTTAACTTTTCTTTGGCTATTTTGACTGCATCTTCATATGTATCAAGGTCTTTGATCATAATCTTTTCTCTAATTTCAGGTTTGAGCAATGAAACAAACTTGTCATTTTTCAAGAACATCATGGGAGGTTGCTCCGTACTCTGTGCAATTTCTAT
This sequence comes from Lygodium microphyllum, assembly GCF_053477565.2. Classification (NCBI taxonomy): domain Eukaryota; kingdom Viridiplantae; phylum Streptophyta; class Polypodiopsida; order Schizaeales; family Lygodiaceae; genus Lygodium; species Lygodium microphyllum. The sequence continues at coordinate 45,626,867 of NC_141158.1, forward strand.
CCATTTTGCTTTAAATCTCGCAGCAAATTTAGACACTTCTTCATTTTCTCCCTGAAACATATTTTCCAAAGATTTCCATAAACTCTCAGGAGTTTGCTTAGTTGCAAACCTCGTAAGGAACTTATTTTTTACTTCATTCCAATTTTCCCTTGTCTCTTCATTCAATAAGTTCCATCATAATCTTGCAGAGCCTTCAAGCAACATGCTGATCATTCGAAGCTTATCTGCATCAATGTCCCTTCGATCTTGGTAAGCCATCCACTCCATTCTCTTGATAAACTGATTAGCATCCTCATTTTCAGTACCAAAGAAGGGTTCATATCCAAAAGCCGCAATGCTTGAGTTTGTGTACATGTTGGTTTCCAAACCTTACACTTCCCAATTGATAAGATTAGAGAGATCTTCCACACAGGAGATCCCTAGCGGGGGCACCAATCTATGGTAGGTGAATTGGGTAGTCGGCCTCTAACAACCCCCAAAAAAACACCACAGGATAAAGACCAAGAATCTCACCTCAACAAAACCCATGAGATGACACCACTGAACACATGATACAAAATTCTTGATCACTCACTTCTAACTGGAACTCCAACTCAACAACTTGAGCAGTTTAAACCTTCAAACTCAAAATTATCATTTTTAGAGAGAATAAAATGCTGAAACAACCATGGTAGAGACTCTCACAACATGAGCTTTCAGATTCACACAACTCCAATTTTTAGGGATGGCAACTCCACATAGCAAACTGCCCTATAAAGGGTGATTGCTTCAAGCAGTACAAAATCAATTGTAGATCCTCTCTATTCTTCTTTCCTCAAAGCACACATAAATAAAAAACCAAATACATAGGTACTCAAAGCTTTATACAACCAACTTTCATGCCAACTCAGCTACTATAAGCATTTCATTGTTGTGGACATTCCATTATTGTATCAAAATAGAGTTTACACTTATATAGCAATGGATAATCATGATAAATTTCATGAGAAACCAAGTTAGTGACATAGATGCTGTTGAATTCACCTGTTTTATCATAGAGCACTGAAATTGCCTCATGGAGCATTACATAGAACAATTTATAGCTTTCTAGTCATCGAGCTTCAAAAAGGAAAGTTGTAGCTCTCTTTTGAATCTATAATTCTTCAGAGCAACTAACAGTCAAATTCCTTGATCTAATGCCTTGAAAGAGCTTTGCACAGTGTGCAATCCTAAATTCCTTCATGCTCTATACAACAAACACAGCTTCTTTGTTCCAAAAGCACAATCTTGCATCGATGAACAGTCGTGGGAGCTTCAAACTTTACAAACTCTGATCCATTATTTTCTTGGCTGCAAATCCTTTCAAATTTCCAGTAACTTGAGTCTGTGCATTCAACACCTGACCATAATACATATTTCCTACTACGTACCTAGTTTCAAATGTAGAGACCCTTCACTTCCATTCTTCTCTGCTAACGGAAAGCCTCACTCAACAACTAACATGCATCACTCTCAACAAGATGAAGAACAACCCTATGCTGTCTTTCACATATATCCATACATCAAAACTAATCTGCAAACTCTCTACCCCATGCAACAGTAGAAGAAAACAAGACAAAATAAAGACTATTATTACCATCATCTGAAATTTGAGAACTCGCATCAACCCATTGACTTCAGAAGTAGCCCTGCCATCCTACTCCACAACTTCAATAACTTCAGCTTTACAATCTCTTTCTTTTGACAATTTGTTGTTCTTCTTTTGAGCTTCAGATTTCTCCTTTCTTCAGCCTGTAAGATTCTTCTTCTCCATCCCTCTCTCTCTCTCTCTCTCTCTCTCTCTCTCTCTCTCTCTCTTTCTCCCTCTCTCTCTTTCTCTGATTGTCTTGTGTCAGAATATTTCTCTTCTCTTATTTTTTTCCTTTTTTTCAAAAACTCCTCACGTTTTTGCTTTTCCACCTATCTTTCCAAGTTGCCCCTTGCTTCCCCTTAATTGTTAGATGGCAAATATGCCACTTGCCATGTAAAATTCCACTCAGGGACTCAAAATCAGAAGTGATTATACATTTTCTTCTCTTTCTGCGTGAGGCACGTGTCTCAAAACTAAACTATCACAACCACATGTCCAACATGTCAAGATTTTGGGAGAGAAGGAAGGAGTCTCACTTGTAGCTTTCTTGCTTGCACAATGGGAGAATACACACAAGGGTGGAGGCTGAAAACAATTTTCCTCTTCTTAGTTGTGTAAGCCAAAAAAAGCTCTCATACAAAGAAATAGAAGAACCCTATATATGGGTCTCAAACTAAACTCAAATAACTAAGGTAGCATACTAACTAAGCCACGAACTAGAGTAGATAAGGATAGCTGTCATCTAGCTATTATTCATGGGCGGTGTACCAACTGCATCTGCAACTAACACGTCGGTGACATAAATGCACAACGGTCACCTTGGCATATCGCGAGTGGAGCTCGATCTCTCAACACTCCCCCTCGAGCTCAATCCCAATTCCTGCACACCAAGCAGGTCTCTAAACTTGCGCAGCTTCTCTGCGCCCAATGCCTTCGTAAATATGTCAGCTACTTGATCCTCTGTGCTGACATAAACTAGATCAATAAGACCTAGTAAAACCCTCTCTCGCACATAACGATAATGCACCTCAATGTGCTTTGTTCTAGCATGATAGACTGGGTTATTTGCCAAGTGTATACTACTCATGTTGTCACAATAAATGACAACTAGCCCATCTGTAGGCTGATGCATATCATAAAGTAGCTTATGCGACCAAGCTACCTCACATGCAACCATTGCTGCACCCCTGTACTCGGCCTCTGTGCTCGACAAGGCAACTGTAGGCTGTTTCTTGCTGCTCCAAGTGACTGCATCACTCCCAAAAGAGAACACATATCCACTGGTAGATCATCTATCAGAAATACTACCAGCCCAATCAGCATCAGTGTATCCATGCAGCTGTATCTGAACCCCAGTCTCATAAAATAGTCCATACTGCAATGTGGACTTCACATACCTGAGTATGCGTCTAGCCGCATCCAAATGCAGTTTCCTTGGAGCCTGCATAAACTGACTTACCAATCCAACAACATAGCTCAAATCTGGCCTGGTAATAGTCATATAAATCAAACTTCCTACTATGCGTCTGTACATAGTAGGGTCTTCCAGAAGCTCACCTGCATTTGCGCTCAGCTTTACATTCTGCTCCAAAGGAACTGAAATAGGCTTACAGCCTGTCATCCCATATTTTGACAGCATGTCCAATCCATACTGCCTCTGCAAGAGCTGTATCCCACTTCGTGATCTAATCACCTCAATGCCCAAGAAATAACGCAGCTCTCACAAATCCTTCATCTCAAACTTCTGCTTCAATAGCATTTTCACATGAAGGATATCTTCATCACTGTCACCTGTCATAATCAAATCATCAACATAAATAACAAGTAGCATAATACCTTTCTCTGTTTTTCTCACATAAAGTGAGAAATCTGCCTTGGAAATCTGAAAGCCAATAGTGACAAGATACTGTCCTATCTTGTCAGACCATGCTCTAGGTGCTTGCTTAAAGCCATACAAGGCTTTCTTCAACCTGCAAACAAACTCACGATGAACAGCATGCACATAACCTGGTGGTTGCTCCATATAGACCTCTTCTTGCAAATCACCATGCAAGAAGGCATTCTTTACATCCATCTGATGTAAAGACCATTTCTTTGATGCAGCCATAGCAATGACTGCTCTTACGGTTGCCATCCTTGCAACTGGACTGAATGTTTCTTCATAGTCAATGCCATATGCTTGTGCATACCCCTTGACTACTAATCTTGCCTTGTATCTGTTCACAGAACCATCTGCATTGTGCTTCACCTTATAAAACCACTTACAACCAATTGCATTTTTACCTTTAGGCAAAGATACCAACTCCCATGTAGCATTTGCTTCCAAGGCATCCATTTCTTCATCCATGGCTTTCTCCCATTTTTCTTTTCCCATGGCTTGCTCAAAAGAAGTGGGTTCTGGTTCCTGTATCACTTTGACCATATATGCATAGTGAATGGCTGTAAATCCATCATATTTCAGCCTATCCACAGGATACCTAGCTCTCGTAGACCTGCGCAAAGTGGGTTCACTCCCAGGTGCTCTCAAAACATCCCTGGTCTTCCTTACTCCAGGTGTAACAATAGAAGGAATACCCAACTCATCATCAATGCTCTGTTCTGAGCCACTCGATTCACCATCCACATAAGAGTGACCTGCATTCACATCAAACATGGGCTCATCAACCTTCTCTTTTCCTTTTCATGATACCTGCATACCACTATCTGCATTGCTTTGAGAAGATTCTCCTGATCTCAATCTGCCTGTCCATGGCGAAGAATGTGAACCACTGCTAGAGGACGCTCCAGGTCCACTAATATTTTGTGGCTGCTGCTGTGAATTCTGTGCAGCATCACCATTTTGTGCATCTACATCATCAATCACATTTACTGGTTTATGCCAGCTACTCATCTCATAAAAAACAACATCTCTGCTCACTGTAAACTTACGAGTAGAAGGGTTATAGCATCTATACCCTTTTTGCTTGTAGAGAGTAACCAATAAAGATGCACTTCTCAGCTTTTGGATCCAACTTGGATCTCAACTCATCTGGCACATGTACATAGGCAATGCAACCAAAAATTTTCAAATGAGAAATATCTGGTTTCCTACCAGTATACCTCTCCTCTGGAGTCATCCCATGTATTGCTGCAGTGGGCGTCCTGTTCATTATGTAGACTGCTGTAGCAACTGCTTCAGCCGAATAAAAATCTAGCAGGTCTTTTTCATTGAGCATAGCACAAGATACCTCTCCAATATGCCTGTTTTTCCTTTCTGCAATTCCATTTTGTTGTGGGGTATGACTGCATGAATATTGCTGCTTTATGCCATGCTCCTGCAGGAACCTTGCAAACTCATTTGAGAGGTACTCTCCCCCTCCATCTAGCCTTAGGCATTTTATTTGTAGACCTGTTTCGTTTTCAGCCATAGCTTTAAGAGTTTTGAAATGCCCAAAAACTTTACTTTTCTTTTTCATAAAATACACCCAAACTTTTCTGCTATAGTCATCAATAAAAGTAACAAAATAATGACAGCCTCCAAGAGATGCAGCTTTAGTAGTCCACACATCAGAGTGGATTAATTCCAATGGCTTCTTACTCTCTTGAACATGTCTAGGAAATGGTTTCCTTGCCTGTTTTCCAAACTGACAGGCTTCACATACCTTATGCGTTTCTGCAACCTTGAATTTAGGCAATCCTGCAACAATATTTTGGGCCTGCATTGATTTAAGTCGCTGTACATTAACATGACCAATGCGTTTATGCCAGATATCAATATCTGCAACTACACCAGTCCCATGTGTAAACATTGCTACACTCAATTCAGTCATGTCTGCATGCAATGTAAACATTCTGCCCTTCTTCTTTCCTTTTGCTATCAAGCGACCTTTATTTTTCATATCCTCAACAAAGCATCCATGAGGATTAAATCTGACCTGCAAGACCTGCTCAACCATTTGACCAACAGAAACCAGATTCTTGGTGATATTCGGGACATGAAATACATCGGATAGGTATTTCTTTTTCCCATCCTACATAGACAAAGGAAATTTTCCAATCTGCACAATAGGATGTGCAGTATCATCACCAGTCTCCACAAATCCTGGTTTTTCCATTTTCCTTGCATCCTCCATCCATTTTACATGACCTGTCATGTGGTTTGATGCACCTGAGTCAACATACCATACATCATTGCTTTCTTCTGCACTTGTCACAGAATTGTTCATGTGCTGCACCATAAACAAATGCTCATTTCTGTCATCACCCTGTCTACTAGAAGATGCATAATTCCCTTGTTGCAATTTCCCATTCATGATGTCATTCTGCTTTTTATAGCAGTCTTTAGCTATATGACCCATTTTACCATAGTAGTAGCATTCAACATTGCTGTTTGCATTTTGGCCTCTTTGCCATCCACCACGACCTCTTTGGCTCCCCCTGCCTCTAGAGTTACCACATCCTCCTCCATAGGACTGGTTTTCTTGAGTTTGCTGCATATTCTGATTTCTACCATGGCCTCCAAATCGGCCTCCTCTACCTCTGCCTCTACCTCTTCCAGCATTTGAGTAGAAGACAGCTTCTTTTGAAGTTCCTTCTGAAGAAGATGCACCACCATTTCTCTGCTCCTCAGAAATTAGAAGAGCAATCAACTCCTCAAAATCAGGAAATCTTTCACGAACTGAAATGGATGTCCGAAACTGCCCATAATCCTTTCCTAGACCATTCAAGGTCATAGAAACTAAATCATCATCTTCCACTGGCAACCCAATGGAAGCAAGTGCATCTGCAATCTTCTTCACCTTCATGTGGTAGTCATTGATGCTCATACTTTCTCTTTGGACATTATGCAACTCTTGCTTGAGCTGCATTTTCCTGGCTTGCATATTTGTGCTATACATTTTTGACAAAGTATCCCATGCCTCCTTTGGCGTACTTACATCGTGAATATTCACAATCATAGAGTCTGAAATGCTGATAGATAACCAATACATAACTTTCCTGGATCTCTCATGTCATGCTTTGAATGCCTGCATTTGCTGTTGATTGGGAACATTAGGAAGAACTGGTTCTTCTTCATTTCCTACAACAAATTCCCAATATCCTTTTCCCATAAGGAAATTCGTCATTCTAAACTTCCATGCTTGGAAGTTGTTCTTGTCAAGCTTTTCAGTTACAATCTGTGAAAGAGAATCAGACGCCATTACAGAATACTGCAAAAAATTCTGTCACTGCAGAGAACACAGCTTCAGCCCCACAAGGGCAAATCTGCAAAACTGACGAAAGTGGTATTTAACCACACAGTCACTTCCTAGTGACGATTTTGCATCAACAGGCAACAAGAATGATTTTGTAACTCCCAATTTCTCTGCGCATAGGCATACGATGCAATTTCTACAGTAACTTTTCACCGACCTGTAGAACAGTGGCAGCACAGCATAAAGCTGGGCCTTTTCCTGAGTGCGTGCAGAAAACTTCCGCCTCCAAAACAGGCCCCAAAATTGCCTCAAATAAAAAAAACAAGGATGCCAAGGGCTAAAGCCCTTTCCCCGCAGCATATAGTGCCCTCTTGCTTCACCGCAAAGGGCGTCTCAACGTGAGACAGTGCACTCTTGCAATTTCCGGCTGTGCTACCTGCAGAGATCTGCTCCCAAAATAGAAAATGAAAGCAACACTGCTCCTCTTACCAGAACACCATGAGCTTGGCTTGCTTTCTTGAGCTCCTTACCACGAACAAGGCTCTGATACCATGTCAAGATTTCGGGAGAGAAGGAAGGAGTCTCACTTGTAGCTTTCTTGCTTGCACAATGGGAGAATACACACAAGGGTGGAGGCTGAAAACAGTTTTCCTCTTCTTAGTTGTGTAAGCCAAAAAGAACTCTCATACAAAAAAATAGAAGAACCCTATATATGGGTCTCAAACTAAACTCAAATAACTAAGGTGGCATACTAACTGAGCCACGAACTAGAGTAGATAAGGATAGCTGTCATCTAGCTATTATTCATGGGCGGTGTACCAACCGCATCTGCAACTAACATGTCGGTGACATAAATGCACAACGGTCACCCTGGCATATCGCGAGTGGAGCTCAATCTCTCAACACAACATGCATGGTAGAACTTGGGATTTCTATCTATAAATTGGACTCCCGCTACGGGTAAGTGTTAGAAAGACAAAAAAATGATATTTGCATGTGTTACTTCACTTGACTTCATATAGCATCATGTCCCCGATCACTCGTTTTCACTCACCACCATGTCACCATGGATTAGCTACAAAAAGTGTATGCATCCTTAATTCAAACATATTGTATGAAAGGATAACCGAGTGGACAATACACTATCTAAAGCAAGGTATAAAGATGAAGAGGTCACGATGGTTGATGATGAAGAGATTGAAAATGCAAGAGCCACACTTGATCATGAATGTTCTACTTCTTCAATATAATCTTTTACAAAAGAGCTACATGATAGGGAATGGCAGTAGATTGGATAGTATTCAAGTTTTTTGACAAGAAGGGATGGATGGATAGATGATGGATTCAAGAGGATCAAAAGAGAGGCACATATATACATATATTTAAATAATGGTTTTTTTTGGAAGCATCCAGTGCTCCTTGGGTCCTATCCACTAAAGAGGAATGTATGGTGAAGCAAATTATTAGGTCTATCCTCATGCCAATGGGTATGATACATTGTCTTAGGTCCCCATTTTCTAAAGATTACTAGCTAACAAGACTAAAATCCCATGATTGGCAGAAGATATGCCAGGTTTATCCCATCCTTGATAGTACTTGACTTGAGTAAGTACTACCAATATTTTCAAATTTGCATCAATATATAGTTCTTGATGCATTAAATTTCTAGTAGTTCATACTTCTAATCACGATCATAGATTCTCTCACTCCAAAGATATGTTTGGCAATTTATAAGTTATCAAACTTAGTGCAATGGATCTTGTAGAAGGAGATAAGAATATCCTCCATTGATTTTGTAAGGCAAGGAGTGGTGGAGACAATGTATCACTTTGAGAAGTACTTATCCACAATCATGCTCAAGATACACACTCACCTCATAGAACATCTTGTGGATGAAGTGTATATTGCAAAATCGGTTCATACTTGATGGATGTTCTTCTTGGAGCACTTTATGAAAACCATGAAAGGCTTTGTGCAATAATGGGCTTGTTGAGAGGGTAGCATGGCCGAAGGTTGGTTAGTGTTAGAGGCATTGGTATATATTTTAGAGTGGCTATCAATGGTGGGTTTAGAAAACAAGATGCTCTAGACACTGAAAGATAAGGACAAACTAACATGAGATGTGGTAGTTGAAAATGGGATAGAGAATAGAATGGATAAAGCCATAGAGGAGAAAATTGATTTTGCATGTTGCACCATGCATCCATATAGAAGTGGCTGGGTAGGTACAAGCATGCTAAAAGGGAACAAGAGATAGCGTGATCGGAATTTTGACATAGTGCACGTCACTAGCTTCACACCAAGGGGAGAAAGTCTTTGGGGAGGAGTGGGAGTTCTTGAGGGGAAGCACTCCAAAGGTAAACACATACTTTCTTTATTGTTGTATCTAAGAGAATTGTATGTGGCAATTAATCTAGGTGTTTTAATGTATAGTATAAAGTCTACATTGTGGCATTGTCACGTGGGTGGCATTTTTGAGTATAGTGCATTGACAAATTACACTCCACAACAGATTGTGGTGTCATTGCAAAGTTTGAGCAAGAGAGTTGAGGATGGGCAACAAATCCAAACATTATAGTGGATGCGATGGGGTGAAGGGAGCATGGGCAACCATTCAAAGAGGGTAATTCAGATTCTTGGAGGTGGATTCTAAGAATAGATGGAACATTTTGGGTGACATATTTATCTTGTCGGGTCATTGTGAGTAAGTACATAGCCTTTTTATAAAATTTTACCATAGCATGAAAAAGTCACAAATGCTTTTTGTCATTTGTAGCATACTCTTAATTGATTTTAGAAAAGTAATCTTCTACTCTAACCCACATTAACCATTTCATTGGTGATATGTTGTGCTTGCAATACCTAAAAAAACTTGAGTATATGATAAAAACAATGTTCCTAGCATAGACATAGAGAGTATCAGGTAGAGGAGTTGCTATTATCGAGGGGTGGAGGATGAGGAGAGCTTATAGTGTGCGGGGGAGACAAGCATGATCAATCTAGGGGAGAAGAGACATGAGTAGAAGAATTCTTTGATAGTGAGGTAGAGTCTTCTTTTTGTGGGGACCAATGCATAGACCTTTCAATTCATGCTAAGCTATGCCAAGAGCTTGTCATGAAGCTATCAGATTGGTCATATTTACGTATGTTTGTGATCAAATTCATTGAATATTTTCTTATGTTGATACTTTATAATATATATTTTTAATTTATGTACTTTTTTGCATATATATGTTATCGTGCTTCACTTTCATCCTTGTATTGAATGTAATAACATCCATTTTTGGCTATGTATGTCACTATAGATGGTCCAAATAGCAATATGAGCCAATAGTACACAGGTAAGGAGCCATAGAAGATCTTCAAGCATATGTCTCTTGATCAGATAATGGTGTGCTTTAGGAACATAGCAAACCAACCACGAGTTATCTTGATCACTATTTGGGCGTTCTATGCATTTTTCCTCACTATGCTCTAATACGTTGATTCCTAGTAGTCAAAGTGGATGCTCTTGGCTTGCTAGAGAGGAGGCTTAGGGACACATCGATCAACTACACTGGAGGTGGTGGCTATAATGGATGCCTCTTGGGGAGCTGCAAACTTTTTCTCCTCCTTCTTCCAGGGGTGGTTCTCAGGGGGATTCTATGGAGATATAGAGATTGTGGCCCCATGGCCGATTGCTAGTGCTTACTTTTGTGTCAGTTCTAGAGAGGGTGGCTTGGGTGCATGCTGCAAAGAAACTGATCTATAGGGACATCCACTTCTATGATGCCATGTTCTGCTCAATTGTCTATGGAAGGCACTCTTATGGTTGCTACTTCGAGAGATGCCTCCCTTGTAAGTATGCTAGATATACATGGATCTCTTGGTTATGCCCATGAGTGTAGTAACAAGTGGAAGGGAGTGCAACTTAGATGCACTCTACCAGTGTAGAAGTACTTAGCGGATGAGAAAACTAGTGTTGCACTCATGAATGATGAGGGGAGGAGAGTGCTTGCATACATGAGGGAGTTGTGCCAACAAGTTTTAAGCACAATGCACTATATCATTGGAAGAATATACTAGAGGTAAGAAATATGATAGCATCCTTCCATGAAGAGTTTTCAATACCTACATTGGTTGATTGATTCTCCATTAGATGGATGATGGACTGTATGTGTGCGTTCATGTCACATAGATGATCAAATGCACATAAAGCACAAATTGAGAGTGGCATACCAAAGCCTGAGTGGTTGGACTAGGAGGATTAGAGGAAACTCGAGGAGGAGGTTGTCGACTCTCTAGGGTGATGGTGGTAGTAGTGGGAGGCAAGGAGAGCGTGGTTGGAAGGAATCGTGTACCATCTTGGGAGTGGTAGGAACATGACTAAATAAAAAATCTAAATTCTCTAATCTTGTATTTACAAAAAATTCAATAAAATTTCATGCTACTCATGATTTTTTAATCAAGTAAAAATTTACAAATCTTACACAGTTTTAATCTTTTTCGCATGTAAGGTTGGTTATCATACTAATTTGAAAATATAGTAAAATATTGTAGTAAAGAAAATTAATAATCTTTTAGAGCCTATGTGCTCACATTATAGTAAGCTCTCAATCATTCTCTATATAGGAAAGGTCAGTTGTGCTGGAATACATTTTTATTATTGTCAGAATGCTCTTTTACTATGCAAGAAATGATAATCAATATAGTTTTTTTTTTTTGCACACATAGGATTCATGAATATGATAGTCATTTATATAATTTAGTAAAATAGCTATAATATTACATATCATATATAACTATTATTAATACAACATTTATTATGTAATAAAACATTAATCATGCATGTAATATACCACATTTATATGATAATTTAAAAAGTCTTTAAATAAATAATTTAAAACAAATGTATATTACCAAAAAAACACAATACTTGTAGATACTCTTTAAAAAATCAATTGGGAACATCATTAAACTCTACTCTCAAAGAAATGCAATTTGAAACATGGTTAAACCTCTAATATCAAGTTGAATCTAGGATATTTAAAAAAAGATGATATAACTTTCTGTCATTAAAAGACATGATATTGCAATGGTAAAATTCTCATTCTTTGGTATTACTCATGGGCCAGTGTATATGAAGGGAAGAAGTGTGGCGCCCATAATAGAACATAGACATATTTTTTAATGTATCCGATTGTTGAGCGCAATATCTAGGCACAAAACAATGGCCGCCTCATTAGTGTGCCCCCATCGGACTAGGTCGTGGTGTTGATGAAAAGCATGGGAGTGGGGATGGTGAGGATCTTAGACACCGACCTTGTTGTCCTATCAGCCCTTACTAGTTGAATACTTGATATCATTATTAGTTGATGTTTCGGTAGATGGAATCTTATTACTCTTGTTTTATTTGTAATGTATTTATATCTACAGGCAATAAGTGTCTACTGATTACGTCCTCAATAAAAAAATTGGCTATTTGATCTATAGATGATTCAAGGGAATGCTCTAGCTTTAGGTTAGTAGATCAACTACTCGATAAGAACTACTATGTACTTATTCCCGCTTGTGCTTTTTAGTAAAACTCCCATTAAGCTCTAGGCTACCAACTGAAATGGTCTTTGTAGTATTGTTGTAGATTGTAACTTGCCATCTATCTTATAGAGAGATTTCTTAAATTCTTGGCATTGTTTACATGACTGTAGATATGTTGTGATTGTCTTTCTCATGTAGGGCCAATAATATCATGATCTTAGTAGCTGCAATAATTTTCTTTCTCTAGTATTGTCAAACAGAGGATGACCATGATGATAGTCCATATACACATGTTGCAATTGTTGTGGTATGTATATCCTTGGGTTTTGTTCATTTGGGACATAATGTAACACTTGTTTTGAATCATGAATTTTCTTTGATATGGATATGAGCTAATTTTTTGCAAATTTTCCATTATTTATATCACTGTTAGATTTGTAATCTGATCCATTGCAAATTTTCCCAATATTGTAGGAAGTTTGGCATGCATTATCATATGCATTTGGTCGCTTTGTATGCCGGGTAGATTCCTATTCAATGCATCTACCACAATTGTTACATTTGTACTCCCCTAAGAGTGCTTAGTTTTAAAGTCGTTCTTTCAATGCTAGGACCCATTGCAACACTCTCCATAGAGGATGTTGCTTGTGGAGTAACAAAAATCGACAAATGATTATCTATCTCCACAATCACTTTAGGTCGATGTAAATACAAGTGTAATTTAGGAAATGCCCAAATAGTGGCCAACAAATCTTTTTTGGTTGTACTATAATTTGTTTCAACCTTGCCTAATCCCGAGCTACTAATGTGCCAAATTAGTTGCCCTCCTTGAACTTTTTTTTCTTGTAATAGAACAATCCCTATCCCTTGATCTAAAGCATTCGTTTCAACGAGAAAGAGTTTTACAAAATCTAAATACTGTAACAATGAAGTTTGAGTAATGGATCCCTTCATTTTCTCAAAGGCATTTTGACATTCTTCAGTTTTTTCATTCTATGAAATGGTGCTAGGGGATTTGTTAGCACAATGGCATTATCTTGATCTGACAATGTCCCATTGGTATTCTAAAGAGAGTTTTGGGTACATACTTCTATTAGTAGTGATCATAATACATATGTAAGAGCACGCACGACCTTATTTATTTTCCCTCTTCGCATTCTTTACTTCATAATTGGCCAACCTATTTTGTGATAAGACAACTTCTTTACTTTTGTTTATAAAAGGAGAGAGCGTGGCCACAGTCCACATTATCCATTTAAGTACTTGCAAATTTTTTAATGTGGAGAGGCGGAGCTTGTAGAGTGTGTTAGCCGGTGATTAACCATTGTACTCGTGTCATAGTGGATTCCTATTCCTAGTCAAATCAAGTGCATTGTTTCTTTCATCGATCTGGATGTAGTCTATCGCTATGTCCCAAGCGTTTGCTTGGCTACGTTTGAATCCAGTGTTGACTTCTAATCAACATTTCAGCTTGCATGGCTTCCATGTGGCTGTCGATCCTTCGAGCCTCATTGCCCTACCTGATGTGACCATCTTGCTGCGTTGCTATGCCATATGGTCCAATGGGCTTGCTGTTACAACTATATATATCATCTCTCACTTGACTTGGGTCTCACCTATATATACTAACTCTACATCAATATGAATCATTCTTTGGGAGCATGTCTTGTGGATCTCTCTCGTACTCTCTCTCTCTCTCTCACAACATGGTATCAGAGCTATGGATGCGTAGCAACAACAAGGAAGATAAGTTGTTTCATTGTTTATACTTGATTGAATTCTTTGCACAAGTGATGATTTGATACATGAACTTGTTCAAATTAGAAGTATTAGTTAATTTTGTCTTTAGAAAAAAAACCAGGTCCAGTGCGTAGCTCTTGTCGTGCTCTCGAATCCTGTCAAAACTGCTTGTTAATCAGAGTTTTGGATCAAAAGTTATGACAGTTCAGGATTCAAGACAACAATTCTGCTCGAATTTGCGATTCTTTATTTAAAACTACAATAGTAAATTAGATCATACTTTTCAAAAAAAAATCCAAACAAAGTGGGAAGGACCATTCAGGGTTTCTGAAGTTTTTAAAAATGGAACTTATGCATTAGAAAATTTGGATGGGAAGGCACATAAGCAAAGGATAAATGGATATAGATTAAAGAAGTACATATCAAGGTTAATGACAATACAAATAGAGGAGTGGTCAGAATGACAATTTCAACAAAAGAATGAGGAAACTGAATGGATGATAGATGTTGCATCATTTTATGAAAGAAACTGCTGCACATGAATGTTTGCAGACTAGGGGAAGGGCTAAATATGTCAAGTGTTTTTTTAAAAACTGAAAAGCCCTAGTCAAACTGTAGTTAGGTTGATTTTTGCTAGCTTAATTATTTGTGTGACAGTTTGTTTTGTTGTTTTGTAATTGGATTTCTTGTGTTTGTCTAGCTTAGGATTTGTTTCTGTCATTTTGTTTAATTTGTTGAGTGTGAAACTTGATAGCCTTGGTCGAGCTTGGTATTTTTTGAACAGGATGAAGCTTGTGTTTATCAATAACTACTAAACATTGAGAAGCTAGGTATGTTTTCTTATCGAGACTTTTGCACATCACGGGGATAATGGGTTCATGAGCACTTCACGTTGCACTTGTTGATGCACTACACTCGGGGGTCGTCTCCTGTTCATATCAAATACTTCCATGCCATGGGTTGGAAGTATGCATGTTTTGCACCATCATTGAGCACTAGCACGGCATGAGGTCCACTGCAGCTATATGTAGTAATTTTCAGATGCACGCGCACATGAGAGAGCACCTGCCATTGAGCACACACATTTTTGCATGCACCATTTGGGATGTTCATCACAAAATTAGGAACCTTTGGTTGAGAGTGTAAGGAGGTTGGGTGAGTTTGAGGGTCGTGAAGGACACTGTCAATTGTGAGATGGGTTGTTCATATCTGGTCAGCATCTTGAGGACCATCATTTTCTTGAGAGATTGTGAGATTTTGAATGGGTGGAGATATTTTATTGATGAGAGTTGAGAGGTGAGGATGAGGATTTAATTAACAAGGAATTTTGTTTGCATTTTGCATGACGCATGATCACATGTAGATAGACTAGGCACAATATCTTCAGTGCATCCCTTTTTTTTTTGTGAGCATTATTTGAATGGTAGCATATCATGGTTTCGATATTACATATTTCTCAAATCATGTATGGTTGTGCACAAAGTTCTCTTTCATAGCATATTCCTGCTAGGGCACGCTGCATTTAAATAAAAAAAGGTTCATATCCAGAGAATGTTTATTTTGAAGACTCAAGGATCAAAGGAAAAGATCGTACATTTTATATCGTCAACGAGTATTTCTTGAAGAAAAAGAGGACATGTGTGCTGAAAGTGTATGCAGTTACAAGAACAATAGGCCAAGGAAAGGAATAAGTCGTCCAAGATAAAAGATGGAGAAAAATGATGCGATTTATAAAAATTAGTATTTTTGCCCATTTTTTTTATAGATTTTCGTAATTCTGCCCGCACTGGCTTGTCAATCGGGTGTGTTCCGATTGTTTTAAGTACCCGAACAACTATATTCGGAGTTCAAATGACAAAGTTATGATCCAAACAAGTTACAAACAGGTATAGGGCAGAAAAAACAATAATTGTGAAAAGCAGTAGGAAAGCAAAAGCCAAAAGCTAAAAGCAAAAAGCCTAATATGTGTGAGTATGGATAGAAAACTATATAAGGAGATGAGAATGGAGAGTTAAGGGCCTTCTCCCTCTTATATAATTGTATTTTGTGAGAGAGGAGAGTGGAGAGTCGCATGCTAGAGTGAGCTCTTATCATGCCAATTTGAAAGTTGGAGCTTTTGGAGGTCAAAGCGTCGAGTGTCGGCTCAAGGTTATTAAGGTACGAGAATATATTTCACTTGGTTTATTTTCGAATTGTTGGTATTTTTGTTGTGTTGTGGTTGTGTAATGCTCTACCCGTATACGGGTTTTAAATTTGTTTTGAGCTATAAGAGGCTTTGTTTTGTTTTTGTGGCTTGTGGTATATGATCAAATAATTGAATTTTTTGAGTTGTGTTGTGCATTCGACAAAGTCAATTACCCCAAGCGGCACTCCTTAACATCTCGTTATCGGGTTGTGAGTAAGGCTTTCTCTCGATCACCACTCATGTAACAATGGCAATCATCCATGAGGCTATCAAGGATGCTGGTGTAGATGAAGAGCAAGCTTTGCCTCAAATCTCACCTCATCGCGAGAAAGAACACTCAAGTGAAAGGACAATGAGCGACAAAGGAGAGCCGGAGGTACCACCTACTCAAGCGACTAAACCACGGGAGCAAAAGAAGAGTGACAAGGGCCAGAAGGAGAAGAAAGAAAGACTGAGCAAAGAAGAGTGAGCCGAGATGAAGAAGGCTCAAAGAGAGTCAAGAAGGGTGGAGGAGGAATGAAGGAAAAAAGAAGAGGAAGAACTCGAAAGAATTAGAGAAGAATCAAAGGGGGCAGAAGAAGAGATGCAAAGAAGAGTAGAGGAGGAAGCCGAAGAGGTAAGAATGAAAGAACTTGTTGAGTTGGTAGAGGCCACTCATAGATCTGTCGAAGAAACCCATGGGGGAGGAGAGATCGATCCTTTGAGTCCCCGCCATGAAGCTGAAGCAAGTGGCAGTGTGGAAACGGCCCCAGTAATTGTAGGCAGGGGCAAGTCCCTGCTACACCCTTTGCCTTCCTCCTTTGTGCCAGTACCAATCGACACCACAAACACAATCACCCCGCAACCCATGCCCTCTCTAGACACGGCCCAATTGATAAACATGATGTACCTACTTGTCAGTAAAGTGGCTGAAATTGTACTTGAAGCCAGAGCAAAAATGCCTGCTGTCGCAGATGTCGAGTCTAGGCAAGATCCAAAACAACAAAAGCTAAAGGCATCAACCACTACAGCCCCTACTCTCGTGCCATCTGGTGCCGACTATGATGCTTATGTGGCTGAGCTTCTAGCACAATTCGACAAGGAAAAAGAAGAAAAGAAGATAGCCCTAGTGGAGTTAGAGAAAGAAAAGAAAACTTTGGTAGCCTTAAGACTAGAAGTTTCAAAGCAAGGAGCCGACCGAAGAAGGGAAGTGAAAGCGCTACAAGATCAGCTGGAAGCAAAGACCAAGGAAGCCTAGGACAATGAGAGCCACCTAAGACAAAGGTTGGAAGATGAAGAGCAAAACTTGGTGGTAGAATAGTGAAGCTTGAAGTTACTAGTGCAGCAGTATGTTGACTTAGAACAGAGAATTGCCAAACTGGAAAGGTACGGGCAGATAGAAGCCTAGGAGGGCGAGCCAAGTGAGCAACAAGAAGATGCCATAGCTTTCTGGCTATGATATGAACTTGAAGAACAAGACAGATTGGAGAGGGAAATAGAGTTCCTAGAGCAAGAACAACTGGGGGTTCCCGCAGTAGAAACACAAAGGCTGCAAAATGAGGCACAACAACTGCAAGATGCATTGGAGATTACCAAGGGAGACATAGAGGCCCTCATGGCCATGGCCTTCACCCAAAGAAGATTGCTCTTTGCAGAGATCCAAATTCATGAGCATCTTGTGCAAGAAAAGTTAAAGCTACTTGCTCAGGAAAAAAAAAGATTCAGCATTGCAAATCAGGCAAAAGAAATTGCTAAAGAACAACTGGCTCGAAAATCTAGGGAAAGGAACCAACTCTAGTTCTTAATGAATGAGCAGTAGAGCAGGTTGTGACAACCTTGGCACGTGAGCTGGATGGTGCGCAGATCGGTCGTAGATAACTCACGTAGTGAATCCCTGAAGGTCCCCAAGAACAATGAACTCTACCTTTTTGCACAAAAAACAATGTAAAAGCATGCACGACAAGAGGCAAGAGACAAATTGGGTTCAATCTCCCCCATGCCTTGTGTGAGCGCTTCACAAAGCATGTATTTTATGTATATTTCAATCTTCATGCTCAATAATAGCCAAATTACAAAAATATGACAAGCTTTTAGCTTTTGAGTTTGCTTTCTACAAAAATAGGAAAATAAAGCTAATGGACGGTGCCCATAGAGTCTGACACGCCCAATCTCAATGTCCAAATAGAAATAACATATCCGTGCGCATAGGCGCATACAAAATAATAATCAATAATCAATGTGTCAATAGACATAAAAAAATATAGGCGTGGCGCCTATCAAAATATAATCCAAAGGTTGAATACTCGCTAGACTCCAATGCTTTCCTCCGCCACTGCTGCTAACTCTACACATCAACTGAAGCATTCACAATCGTTAGTAAAATAATACAATTAAACCGACAAAAGTGAATACCTAGCAGTCTTCAGCTACATAAATAAATCAACTGGTTAGAAATAAATCCTAACCTTAATTTATTACGAGTGCGCACTCTAAACTCATAAACGTTTATTAATTTAATATGCATTTTGCGGAATCACCCGCTATGGAATCACCGATGTACACACTAAATTAATGAAACGCCCAAAAAGGACAGGCGTCCCCATCAACTTCTCGCACAAAGAATCCTCTTTGTGTATGAGCCCCGGTCATCTAAGTTTACGGAATCCACCGTAAAACCTCACAGAATCCACCGTGGAATATGCCTCCTGGCATCACTGGAGGAGGGAAGAAAGAAGATGGACGAGAGACCCAGCGACTGGGAAAGAAAAAAATTTGAGAGTTAGGGATTTAACAGAATGCTTGGTGGTGGTTGAGTGCGAGAGAGTGCTTGCAGAGTCCAGGACAGAAGCTACTGATGTATGTGCCAACACACAAAGGCAAGCCTTCCTCAGCACAGTACTATACGTCACCCAAGCGGAGGGCAATGATTCAGTGGAGAAGGCAAGAAGGAAGCTAGAACTGACCACCTGAGCACTAAAGTATGGCCTTCAAGAACAGGAGCTTCCAACAGGCACAGGAATCACAAAAGAGCAGCAATTTCACTACCTAAGCCATGCCGGCCTTTCCACTGTTGAGCTTAAGGAACTTGGGTTTGAAGAGCATGAGCACCCACCACCACCACCACAAGCGGTTCCACCAGTTGCCAAGTAGAATGTCGAAGAGGGTCCGGACTTTGAGCAAGATGTTGAAGAAGAGCAACAAAGAATGCCCAGTCCACCTCTACCAAACCTCCCGCCTAAAGAGCCCAAAGATGCCCATATGCCCGAGCGCATTGTGGCAACCAGAAGAAGAAGACAAGAACTAGTAGAGAAAGCGCAACGCAGATCACGATCACTGCCAAGACAATTCCCTGAAGAGCCTATGCCACTACAGGGGGATCCCCATCCTATCGATTGGCCTCAGGAATTGGTCATATGGCATGAACGGGAGTTCCAAACGAGGGCATTTGAACTTTCATTTGCTTATCCACGCTCTCTAGACCGTGCCTTGCCTCTAGGTACTCTAGCCAAGATCAAGGATCTGGCTAATGATCTTGCAAATAGGTGGATAGAGGAAAGAAGCTCATAATAACCAGATGGAGGCAAGAGCCTGAAGACTATTGGCAAGACAAGGTAAACAGGGTTCCCAAATCCGTCCAAGGCTACGAGGCACAACCAAAGTGGCGGAGGAGGATTTGGGATACCAATTTTGACGCCTCGAATGCCTTGTGCAGCTCGCTCCCTGAAGAACGCAATGACCCCATCTACATGCCCTACCCCCGTAGGCATGGAGTTGACTATGATCAAAATATTCATGAGAATTTTGACTTTCCTAAGATATATAATGTTAATGCCCGGAGTCCCGAGGAATGCCTAGTCTTTAGGTTAGAGGATCTCCTCCCATCTATCAACCGCTTCCTCACAAATTTTTCTTCTTGCCAAGATCCAGCCTTCTTAACTACCTGTAATTATCTTAGGCTTATAAAGTTCCTAATAATGCAGAGACCCACAGCTGAGGAAGCCCACCTCCCTCCACTCTTTTTTGACATCAACCCAGGGATAGATAGTAGAGACATGACTAGATTATTGATGAGGGAAACCCTGCTTCCCTCCTTTTACCTAGAAATCTTAGAGGATATGAGTGATACCCACTTCACGAGGTGCAATCATCCTTTCTTTTCATCCACACCTATGAAGACTCGGGCTGGTATTAATGAATATCTACAAGTTGCGAATTCCTATCCCAATGCTTGCGACCACATCGTAATCTAGCTGAAGGTGATAGGCATTAGCTAGGACATCTTCCCTGTATGCAATTCTTCACCAAAAACAAAAAGGAAAAGAAAAAAAGAGAAAAAAAAGAAAAAGAGAAAAGAAAAAAGCACGAGGGCTCACTTCACTCACTACACCTAGGGTTTACACCTAGTCCCCCCCCCCCCCACTTTGCGCTTAGGGCACATCAAGGGAAAGACTTCCAGACCTGTCATCCTAAGTTTTGCACTGCACCTCCAACAACACACGAACTGGGTCCTCAAGTGTGGGACATTACCAAGGGCTTACCTAGGGTTAGACCCATCTCTCAGTTCCACTACACATGCACTTACACCACACCATGAGACAGACACACCCCTTAGGGAGTGCACAACTTTCTCTTGCAGGATATGATCGTGACTCGGTGAATGGCTACCCAGCTAAAGAAGATCATCCACGATATTCGCTAATGACCAAGAATTTTTCCCTAAGTCGAACAGGACACCACTACAACAGCTTCAGGAGCTTTTGCATACTCTGATGGTTGGATGGACCAACATGCTTGATATAGCCGACCATTTGCCTATTGATGGCTATCATGACTGAACCAAATCAAGTAGAAGGAAAACTCAGTGATGGAGCCACCATTGGCATAGATTTTGGAACCTCATATTCTCCAAATGATTAGAGATGCCCATGCAAAACCTTTATCAGCGTCACCGAATGGGAGCTACAGCTATGTGAGAAATGCCTAGCATCTTCATGAAGTCTAAAGCACGCAGGAATCTCTCATGATTATCGTTAATCAAACTCCATCACCTCTCATTCACAACATCACCTTTTGATTGTGGTCATCTACCCACCAGTTCCACTTAGCAAAAACCCCAACTACCCCACTACTCCCCACCACAGCGCCATGGGACTAACACTCCTCTAGGAGGGAGGTAATGTTAACCCTCAAATGAACAAAGGTGGAAAATCCAAAAAAGCTAAAGTAGAAGACAAGGCCAAGGAAAAAGTGAAGTGGAAGACGAAGGCGTGCCAAGAAAAATCTAGAAACACAAGAAGCGCATAAAAATCCTAAAAAAGGGAAAAGGCACACAAGGAAAAGCGCAAGTCAATACTTTTGTAAAAGAGCGCAAGCGCATTGTGATTTAATTTAAGGAGTGCTGGGCTCTCACTTATGCAATTTGTAAATGTAGAGGGGCGGTGGAAAAGAAGTTAGGAAGATAGAAGGACAATGGGAAAAAGGGCCTAGGCCATGGCCGACCATGTAAAAGAGGGGATAAGGGGATGACCGCCCAAAAGGGATTTAAAGTTTTGTATATAAAGTTGAAAAGTGAATGAGAAGCTCATTCTTGTGTATGACCAAAGCTTCTTCTTCTTCTTCTCTTGTTTCTTGCCTTCTTGCTTGTGCTTGAGTGAGGGATTGAGGGAGTGTGAGGGAGTGAGTGTGTGAGAGTGAGGGATCGTGGAGAAGAAGCTCCCCATCTTCTCTCTTCTCTTCTCTTTTCTCATGCGGCTATGGAGGATGGAGCTTCACGGAGAGGGATTGAGGTTGCTTTAGCTTGCCGCAAGGATCGTGGAGCTACTAGAGTGCAAGAGAGAGGAGGGAACTCGATCGAGCATCAAGGTAAGCTCATTACACCCATAAGGTAGGCATTGCGCATCAGCTATGTGAGAGGTAGCCATGGTTGCTCGGCTTGAAACGCTTGATCAATAAGCGTTCCGTAGGTCTTGAGGTAGAGGTCCATAGCTCCCCTTCATCATACCTTGTGTGGAAGTTTGGGATGAGCTCTTGAAGACCTGCTCTAATACCAGTTGAAGGGGATGCAATGGCAGTGGAGAAGGAGAAGAGGAAGATGCGAGAGAGAAGAGCACTGAATTGACAACCTTATTGTACTATCATATTATATATGAATAAGGAATGCATGGTCATAGTATACACGGGTAGGCCAAGAGGCCCTTTACCCCAACAAACCACGCAAGGAGGTAGTGGTAGTGGGTGTGGGCCAATCTCGAACACACTATACTTTCTTAGGGTTAGCTTGGATGCCTTTGTCACTAACAATGTGTCCCAAGTACTCAACCTCTGTTTGCATAAAGACACACTTGCTTTCCTTGGCAAATAATGGATGCTCTCTTAGTATATCAAAAATTTGTTTGACTTGCTTCAAATGCTCATGTAGTGACTTGCTGTAAATGAGTATATCATCAAAGAATACCAACACAAACTGGAAAAGCCATGGCTGCAATATTTTGTTCATTAGGCTCTAGAATGTGGCGGGGGCATTAGTAAGCCCAAACGGTATGACAAGGAAATGGTACAAGCCACAGTCAGTCTGGAAGACTGTCTTAACTTCATCACCCACTCTCATTCTGATTTGGTGGTAGCCTGATCACAAATCAATCTTGGTGAAGTAGTGCTCCCTTGAGCTCATCAAGCAAGTCATCAATTCGATGGATGGGGTATCTATTTTTGACGATGATCTTATTGAGATCACGATCATCAATGCACAATTGGAAGGATCCATCCTTCTTCTTAACCAATAGAACCGGGGAGGCATAAGGGGAAGAGCTACGCTCTATGAATCCCATTTCAGTGAGCTCCTTGACTTGCTTAGCTACTTCCTCTCACTCACACTTAGAGAGCCAATATGGGGGTTTATTGATGGGCTTGGCATGGGGCTCCAAGTCAATTGGGTGATCCACTGATCTCTGAGGTGAGAGAGTGATGGGGGGTTGAAATAGGTCCTTATATTCAGCAAAAAGTGCTTTTAGTACTGCATTTTACTTCCCTAAGGTGTGCTTGTCATCAATATCCTTATGCAAATGCGAGACAAAGATCTGTGAGCAATTCTTGAATTCCTTTTTGAGTTGTCTTGCTGTTATAAGCTGAAAATATGCAATTTCTTTGATGTCTTCCAAATGTACAAGCTACCCATGCATTACAAACTCCATATACAGCTGAGAGAAGTCCATAGAGATTTTTCCCAACTGCTACAGCCAATCATAACCTAAAACAACATCCACGAGGCCCATATCAAGGGTAATTAAGTCCACCTTTGCTGCGTTGTCGAAGGGTTCATGAAAGCAATATCGCATCCACACAGGACTTTGAATAATTTCAGGATAGAAGACCAATCAAGTGAATATTGTGTGTATGGTTCAGACTTCAAAATAAAGGGTGAAATCTTGTAAATTCAAGTATTTGTCCAGCTCATCTTATGAGATAATTGACAGCTCCAATTGAGGCTCCTATAACAGAAACACCAAGAAACAAGCCCGTTTTGTTCCTATGATGGATGTCATGAATATGATAGAACCTCCATTATTGCTCTCTTATCCACTGTACAGGCTATAAAGGATGTGGATGAGAAGCTGAACATGGATGAATACAGGATCTGAATACGTAGCTCAAAAGCTCCTAATTCACTCAAGAAGCCATGGCAATAACATTACAGAAATGCAGCAAAGTTCACTGCCAAAAACAGTAGCACTTCTGGCGTTGTTGAACTTAGCAATCTCTAGTTCACTCGCACTTTCACTGCAGTTTTCACTGTCACTGCCACTATTGCTGTCAATGCTATAGTTGCCATTGTCACTATCACTGAAATCACTCCACTTTCAAAGTAAACAATGATAAAGCATAGTTATTACACAAATTCTGAAATTATCTCTTTACACCAATCCTTGGAATTCTTTATTCAAGGTTTCAATGAATTTTGTGACAACATTAAGTTCACAACGTCCCGTGCAGCTTCAACCAACTCTTGGAACATCTCAGCAAATTCTATTTCCTGGTTGTCTGATCTATCAATTGGAGTTCCGTTAAAAAAAAAACAGCAAGTCTTGCAGTCCTGGCCACAGCATGCAGACGCAACCTGGATCAGAATAACTCTGTCTGGAACCACCCCTTCAATGTGCATTTGCTGAAAAAGCTAGAGGGCCTCATCAAACTCTTTAGTTTGAGTGCATACACCAATCATCATAGCCCATGTAAAGACGTTCCGTTCATGCATATCCACAAAAACGGACCTGGCATCCTCCACAGCCCCACAGCTTCTGTACATCTGAATGAGGAGGTTAGACAGATATACGCTCTGTGCACTTGCGCAGGCTTAACGCATATACAGGGGAAGCGTCTTGAATCCTGCTACCTGTATGCAAGCTCTCCAATTGAGTGAGGTTGAGAAACGGATATGCCCCCGGGCTATCGAGGTTTCTTGAGCCCTTACGACTGATGAGGAGCTCTTCTTCTTGTGTGAGCTGTGCCACCGAGTGCAGAAGCTTTTGCAGAGTTGAGAAAGAGCAAAGTCATGGCAGGCAATGGAGCGCAAGAGGCAATCTTGTATGGATAGATGATGATGGAGCCACAGGAACAGAGCAAAGAAAAAGGAAGCTCCTATGCAAGAACAACTGTGTAATAAGGCTACAAACTTGATGGAAACAAAACAACTTCCGGGGCCCCGACTTGCAGGCTATGGAGATGAGAGCTCCTCGAGCAGTTGCTCCAGAACACGTCGTGTGTGATGCACCTTGTTCGGCAGGTTTCCCGACAGCCTCCCCATCCTCAATTCGATCTCTGTCCTTCCTGTTTGCCACAAAAATCAGACCTTGTGTGTTCTAATGTCGCTCACGAAGAGAGTACAGACCCAGCTTATCCGTAATTTCAGCAGCATTCATTCCTCCTCTTTGACATCACGCTTTCGATCTTCGTCACCTTCTGGAATGTCTTGATTATCGTCTGATTGTTTTCAGTCGTCCTCCTTAAGCTTCAACTTCGTCAGCTCTTCTTCATCTCGACCTCTCAATGCAGCACGGTCCAATCTCGTCTTCCACAACAACACTCGCCTATACTTCGTTTTCCTCCGTCACAACTTCGACTTTCTCCTTCAGCTTCCTTTGCTCTCCATTTCTATCTTCTCAGCATTTGCGCCACAGTAATCTTCAAAAGCTTCTCCTTTCGTTACGTCCCCAAAAATCCCTTTGTTCCTCTCCCGTCCATCCTTTTTCCATGCTTTCTTTCTTTCTGTCCTTGAACTCCCGAATCTTCCTTGCCTTTTTTGAATCTGCTTTTCCCCTCCCTTGTTTTTAGCCACCCTTTTCTTTTCCTTTTTATAGGATTAGTGGCCCTTTTCTTCTCCCATACACATGCAGATTGAACCTATCAAAAAGCAGCCTCCATCTTTAGCAATTATAAATGAAGAGTGACAAGGATAGCACAATATCCAATCAAAGGTTGGCATAGCATATACACAACTTGCCCCTTCAAGGCAGATTAAACAGTGTTGTACTGCCACCTGAAATAGCACTATTACTTGTCTTGGGGGGGTAAAGGTCCACCAAAGCAATCAAGACGATGAAGCCTATAGAAGCCAAAACATGCTACTACTATGCGTATCAGTCTCGGTGAAGTGGGCAAAACAAACACCAGCAACAACAATGTGCACCGAAAAACCCCACCTTGCACGCACAATCTCACCAACTGTATGTGCTGATGATGCTTTCCGTTTGATTTCAATGGCAAGTACTCCAAAAAGGAGCACCTGAATTGTCGTCTCACTCGCATACCAAAAAGGCCATTGACAACATACTCCCATGTAACATTAGAGCTTTACAAAATAGTAGCTGCCCAAGTCCACTGTGATACAATGACACTCGCAATCAAGCCTGTCTTGATGCTCCTACCAGCTGTATTGCACCATTCTGAGGTGTGCTAAACATCAAGCAAGCTCTCACATTTGGCAAACATATCCACCAATGTACTTCGACTTGCATTTCTTGGAATTAGTTTAGTACTTCCTCACAAAGCCCATAATCGGCATATCTTGAAATAAGTGTAGCCCATGAGATTGCATCTCGAGTTACCAGTTTACCAAAAACTCCCTGTTTTTCTCCATCTTCGGCATAGAATGAAAGAGCAAACATAACAACTAAGTATGTTCAAAGTATCAAATCACACACACAAATTTTGGGTGGTTTTCACACCTCGAATGCGTAGCAATACGACAGCGTAATTTTCAGCCAACGTAAGAGACACTTGTGTGCATATATGGGAGCTTATTTCCTCACTTTCATTGGCCACTTGAACCTTAAGAGGTTGTTGTAATTCAGTAGGAATACATGTCAAATGGGAAAGAGTCAATTTATTCACAAAACTATGTGTGCTGCCACTATCTATAAGAATGTATACATTCTTGCCATCAATGTTACCATGTACTCATAGGGTGTTCGGACTCCTAGAGCCGGTCCATGAATCCATGGAGATCGAGCTAGCAGATATAGTGGTAAGTGTGGGGTGCAAAGGGCCATTCCTGACTGGCCAAAGACCAAGCCACTTTTACCCAGGTTAACAAGCCAACTCCTAAGAGTTGTTGCACTAAACAAGTGATTATTTCACTAATTGTTTTAATTTGACTCGACTTAGCCTTCCTTAATATCTACAACGTTGTTTGTAGTAGTCCAACTGCAAAGATTCTAAACTTCAGTAAATTATACTGGGCACTAAATTGCTAAACCTAAGATAACTATGGTTTCCCCTCATCTCTCAGAGGCAGCTCCTCATAATGTACTCCTGCCATGCTAGTGGCGGTTTATCCAGGAAATGTTTTTAATGTTTGACTTTGGAAAGGTTGTTTCAAGAATATAGATCTCTTAGATCTATTTATATATCTCCATTTAAAATTCCTTTTTATGTTTCTCTCCTGATTAAAATTAATTCTTTTTATTTCTTTAATTTTAAACAAACATTCAAATCAAATTTTCTGACATACCATAAACCCCTAAATTTTAATCTCCCTTGGTAGACATTTCCCACTCCGTATATTAATTTCGTCGTTGCTTATTAGTTTTTAAATACTTAATTCATTTTGCGAATATAACGTTCTTTCCTTCTTTTCTATTATCAAACCTCAATCAAAATAAAACAAGTTCTTCCATACTCTTATGGTTCACATACAACGTTCATTTTAAATCCCGTATTTCCCCTTAGTTTTCTTTAAATTATCCTACTGGCCCTCCACTCCATATATTTAAGAAATTGATTTTAAAATGAATAACATGTAAAAATTTAACATAGATGCTGAGGCTTTTTCTCATGCCATCCAATCATTAAATTATTTTGATTTTATTTTGGTTTTAATTTAAACTAAATTTTATAACTGCAACCTAACATTATAAATCATTATAAAGTGTTGTCAAACTTTTTATTTGTAATTTCCCATGTTTCCTAAATGTTCACACCGCATATAATTTCTCTTATCAAAACTAAAACACCATATCTTTATACAAGCATTTCCTAAGTAAAATATTATTAAATCATTATTTCTTTTCTTTAATCCTTACAACCAAAATGCACTAACCAATCAAAGATTTTGTTTCCAATACTTCACTAAGAATCCATAGTTTATATCAATAAATAACACATTTTACATAAAGGAAAACTATGCTTTTTCCTTAAATATAACTCTTTTCTAATTTTTAAATATAACAAAGCATCTTTAAAAATCTTGATAGAAATTCAGTAAATTCCCTGACTCATAAGATTTATAGGAAAAATATCAGAACTTATAAATTTTCAGTCATTACTTTTATAATATTTTATTTATGATCATTTTGAGTCATTTTTTAGTGTTTTTGATTGTTTTTGATTTTTAATAAATAAAAACCAGTTCAGATAAATACAAACAACCATGTAGCATAAGAAAACAAGTTTAAAGACATATTTTAAAAATTATAAACTAGATAAATTATCATGCCATATCATTTATTTTAGATAAACCAGTTCGACACTTACTTGGAAAACCTGCAGGTCGTCGTCACGTCCTTGGAGACCGTGTCCTCTTTTCATCTGGCCACTATCTAGTCATTGTGCACTACAAGCTCATCATTTCTTGTCTCCATGCAACTTTGTTGGAATAAACACCATCTCCATTGTTATCCAAAGTATGAGCTTATTAATAATCCCCTTTTCAGTACATTACCAACATCTTGTTTGCTGCATATAAACTTGGACAACCCTTTTGGATATTGAGAGCATCATCATCATGTCCGAGGAAGAGCCGTCTGGATCAAAAACCTTTAGGAAGATGTCACCCAATAATATGGAAGAGCCGTAATGTCATGTCAATATGAACAACATGGTGCTCGTTTAGATGCGGCGGTTGCTCTTGCTGCTGCAGGGACATGGCACGGGGTCGGATGGACAAGGGAGGGGAGAAGTGGCAGCACAGATGGTGATTTCTTGACCCAACAGCATGTCGTCACTCATGTATAAATCTACCCTATATGTATGAGACTCATACACAACCAGCCATGAATTCTTCGAAATTCCAATCGTTGAACATGTCCCGTCTTACTGCATGGCATCTCATAAGGCGAGGACTGTGAGCATCATCACCATTTCTAGAGGGTACAGGAGCAACCCTGGAGCTTATAGACGCTGCTGTAGTGATAGATTCTGCAGGAGGGGGAGGTGGCGACAGCGATGGTGGAGAGGACGGGGCGCTGCGGCCTCTGACGATGGCTATTACTGTGGAGACCACGGGATGCGCGATTGACGAGGGGGGAAGGAGAAGGCGTGGCTGCTATGGCTATGGCCATGACGGAAGGGTAGCAGAGCCGCGCTCCGGAAGACGGTGTGAGTGAAGGACGACGTCGACGACAGAGCAGCCATCGTCAATGGGAATGGCGCCCTCTCTTCCTCTTCACGACGTGTCCGTAACGGCCCTCCTTCCCATCATAACCGTTTTTTCTCTCTTTTTTTTTATTTACTTTGACCCGGGCTCTTGGAAAAAATGTATAGCAAATTAGAATTGATCTTTCTAAGCCTCCCACTTGATGCTTCAGGAATGATATCTCATTATCTCGCTTTGACATCTCTATATCTGAAACCTTGAAGAGCTCCTCCTGTACATTTGACTTTTCATACAAAATGCAGAGCTCATCATTGCGGTCAATCAAGGAGATTCCCACATAATTTCGATCAAGCACACATGTTTCATAGTGCTTTCGGAATAAAGACATCTCTTTCTCTGCAGTGTTGATGAACCCATTCATCCTTGAAGCTTCAATAACCTTCTCATCAACAAGCTCCTTTTGCTTTTGGAGGGACTTTGAGCATTTGATAAGTTCCGTGCGCAGATGGAACCTAGCCTGCACACTGCTCACAAATTCTTTTCGCATTTGATTCAGAACTCTGTCCTTATATTGCAGCTCACCTTGTAACATGTTGTATTCCACTTCCAATCTTCTCACTTTATCTTTCAATTCATCCATTGTGATTTTACTAGCCTGAACAAGTGTAATAAACTTGTTTCTCTGAGCTCGCATGACATTATAAAGCTTGGAAAACTTTTCAAAGTGATCTTCCACATCTTGCAGTTTTTCTGTTAGGAATCCAATCACTAGGTCTGAAGTCCGTATTTTTTCCTTCGCCTCATTGCACATTTGCAGCTTGGATGAAAGAAGACGGCACATATGTTCCCTCAGACTTGTTAGATCACCCATTTGTTGATGACGCGCATATTCCAATTCAATTGATCCCAAAACCTCCCTTTCCAGCCTCTCTACCTCTTTGTACCCTTGGCACAGCTTCACAGAGACCTCTTTGGTGACAGATTCAATTCCTAGGTAGTTTCGCATTTGGAGGTCACAATCCTATAAAACATATGAGAATTGAGAATTTGGAATAATCTCGATCGTATCATAATCATCCTAGAGAACTTCCTTCCCAAGACCATTGCTTCGAGGTAAATGCAGATGAAATCCTAAGGAATATGATTACATGCCTTTTCAAAATCCATCCACTAAGGGGTAGTCCTGTCCACCAATCATTGCTTAGTCAATAGCTGTTGCAAGGCTAGGGATGGCATTTTCTATCTTCTGATAAAGAAAATGAAACCATAATGCTCGGGTTGGATGACTTAAGCTAGTAATCACTTAATTTTGAGTGCCAAAGCCTTGACAAAAAGCTTATAAGACATATTCAACATGGTCAAAGGCTGCTAATGGTTACCTTGACGCACATGGGTGATTTACAAATTACCTTGATAACACCCATGTTGGCCTCTATAGGGAATTGCCTAGTAGCAGAGCAGTCCCTTTTGAATTACTTCGTCCTTGCCAAGAGTCATCCTCCTGAATCTGATATTCAACACCTCCCCAAAGAAATCTTTCATCAATGATTTAATGATCACCCCTTCATCATCACTACAGTATTACTGCAGACAATAATCACAATCATAATGCTATGTATTTTTTCATAAGTAATTTAATCCTTGGGAGGTAAGAGGTAGCATAGCTAATGAAATCCTCCATCCCTGAGATTAATGCTAAGATATCCTATCAACTTGTCAAGACCTTGCCAAGTCTGAAATTCCCCAAAAACTCCTAATTTATAACAAGGTCTTATCTCCTCTAAGTAGTAATAATCCCTACAGTAAAATTTTAAATAGTCATAGCTGAGATTCACTAAGTAGACCTATCAAATTTTTTATCTAAAACTCCACCTTCCTCCCGTACAAGAACTTCATTGTACCACATCTCCTAGCTAGACTGCAAGGACACGGTCTCCAAAGACAGCAACAACAAACACCGCATCTGCATTGAATTCATGTAAAAATTTAGTAATAAAGTGTCAATTGTATACAGTTTTGCCAAAAAATTGTTGCAATAAATGGCATGTTTTTAGGTGTTGTCATTCCTCCCCCACTGAAATGCGAAGCGTCCTCGCGAGCACAGCTACATCACGAACATTCAGCATCACGAGCACTGCTACGCAACTTTGAAAGAAAAATATACTCTCCTCCACTTAATTGCGAAGCGTCCTCGCGAGCACAGCTACAAGATCTGCAAAACCGCACATGGACAACTAGTAGACACTGGAAAAGTAGAAAAAATACTTATTTGTGTCATATTAAAGTGCAAACAATATAAATGTTTCAATGAAAAGATGTAAAAACTTGTGCAAACTAACATTCTCCCTTACTCACTCTCCCCACTGAAATGCATAACAGAGCTTCATCCATTGCATAGAATATACCAACTAGGAAACTGTCTAGAATCGCTAAACAACAATAATCCCTCTAGGCAATAAGTTGCCACACTACTATCCTACTAAAAATATTGCTTCTGAAATAGCATCACTGATAAGGTCGTTACTTAACAAAGAACCCAAACAAGGTAAACTAATACTACAACACTAAATAGGACTCCTAGGGTTTAGCTGCTAACCATTCATGTTCTACTAGAACAACCAGCCAATGGTTCATAACTTCTAATTGTCCAAGGCTCTTCTTTTAAAGTTTATGTTTTTAATGGTTTTTTTTTTTTTTTTTTTGATGTCAAAAGAGTATATACATTGATTCTCTTTCCCAAAAGGTCCCACCCCAAAGAGATACAAGGCATCGGACACAGGGCACCCGTCAAGGAAATCCCTACAGCCTACCAGGACCTCAGAGGCGATGGTTATCTTCTTTTGGTTTTTTTTTCAAACCCTGCAGTCTCAGGGTGTTTTTTTTTCTTTTCTTTTCTTTTTCTTCTTGCTTTATTTCTTTAAAAGAATAAATATATAGACTCTTCCGAACTTTTAATATTTGGATTGGATTTTAAGGATTGTTTTGTTGTTTTTTAAAGGATCAACTAAGAGCTAAGAATACATCACTTAATTGAACGGTCAAACATTTCAGCTCAACAACTTTGCTCGAGGAATCTAATCTAGCGCATAATACTAGTCACTCTGCCTAGGCAAATGATAAGCAAAGAATACTCACCAGCTCAGCATCTTTCTTCCACGCTACTCCTAGTCAAAATTTCATGGAGAGAACCTTGTTATTCAGCTATCCCACATATCGCTAGAAAAGCGACCAAAAGATAAGGGAAAACTCTATAGGATTCCTAATCGGACACCCATACAATGAAATTCACTATGTTATGCACACATGTCACCCCCTTTTTTTAATCACTCCCTAATGCTAAGTCCCATCCCATGTGAGTGGACTTCATATAGAGAATTGTGTATATATATCATTCATATTTGTTTGAAATATCTATTTATAATTCCTCTGTAATTTACTTAAGTGTTTTTTTTTTTTCCTTCGACATCTCTAATTCCATTCCATCAATTTTTTTATTCATGTATCTTTCAAAATGAATATGAAATAAAAAGTTTAGGTATAAAACAACCTTGTATGTTCGTGGATATTGCAACTCCAAGAATAAATCAGAAACATACAACAGTGTGTAACGCAAAATCATAGTCAAATCTGCACATGAAACATACACTAGCCAGTACAATGTTAAAGGGTTAGATAAATAATAAAACTTCTCCCTGTACCAAAGAATTGTCAAATACTCATGTCACAATCGCGATCAACTAGACTGTCATAACGCTCCCACAGTATATTTCTCCACTTGATAACCATTCTTACATATAGAACTGTCCTTCTTACTAACTTAAATATCCCAAACTCCAGCACTGAAAGGAATATCCTGACCGTGCGTGCAACTAACTACCTAACTACGTGGAAAATAAAACTAAAGTGCATGAAAACCTACAGGATATCAATAACTCAAAGCATTGTATGTTTTTTTTTTAAACGATATATATTTTTGTTTGTTTGTTTGGTTGTTTGTTTTTTTTTTAAATGTAGAATAAAAGAAAAAAACATAAAAGACTAAGAAAACAAAATATCTAGACTAAAATCTTCAAAGTCTTTGAGATCTTCTAGTGAAAACAATAATCCTAATCCGAAATCATCACCTCCATCTAAGTCAAACCTATTAACTAAACTATCATCTATAGGATGCTCAAGAATAGCCTCTAGCGTAGACATATCAGAAGTCACAGATCCGCTATCAGGTGCATCACTAAGAACCTCCATCACATCATGGAGCGAAGCCGAAGCTGCATCATCATAGTAGGGCATAGGGGCCACTGGTAAAGCATCTAAGGAATGCCCCTCGGTCGCATCCATGTACCAACAAATATAATCCCAACATGGGCAGGGAACACTAGTCTGTAATTCATGGTAAGATGGAGTAAGGCGGTATACAGTGGAACGATATCTTGCAAATTCTGCTCGCTCTCTACCTACCCTAGACTGACCAGCGCCGCGCTCAGGAGAAAAAACACTATTATAATCATGACGCTGGTAGGTATAACCAATCATTTCCTGCATGGCAGTGGTACCATAGCATCGAAAGTATGTGCGACACTGCCAACACAAGAGCTGAGCACGCACAAATAAATGCCGCTGACAAGACCTACAACCAAAAGGTGGATGATACTGTAAACAAAAAATAATCACAAAGGAAGAACCACAACAGGCCTCCCCTCTCGGTGCATATAAAAACCTGTCATGCGTCTGAAAACGCGGAATATCGTAAGGTCCAGCATGAACAGGATCAGTACTATCGGCATCAATACGAGGGTAAAGCGCATCCATCCACAAAAAGGCCATACCTGCATCCCGTTTAAAAAAACCCCCCAAGAAAGAAAAGACATCCAAGAGTGGATTAGACAAAATATTATTGTAACTACTAACCTAACTATACCTAGCTAGCTTAAGTCACAAAATGTTTAAGGCGCAGGCCATTAACCCTAAATATCTCATTTTCAGCATTAATATCCTGCACATCAAGAGAACCATTATCATAAACATTAATCACCTTAAAAGGTCCCAACCAACGAATTTTAAGCTTCCCAGGAAATTTATAATAACGACTGTCATAAAGTAAAACTAAATCGCCTTCTTTAAACTCCCGTACTTTAATATTTTGGTCGTGCCATGCTTTACGACGTTTTTGCATTGCTTCTAGACTTTGTAGGGCTAATAATCTTTCCTCATCCAACTTTACCAATTGTAAAATCCGTTGTTTCAAGGATTCAACCTCACCTAGTCGTAATGATAGAGCTACTCGTAAAGTGGGCAACTCTTGCTCAATAGGGAATATAGCATTAGTGCCATAAACTAAATTGAAGGGTGTATTTTGCACTGTCACCTTATAAGTAGTTCTATAAGCCCATAACGCTTCATATAAACGTTCATCCCAATCTCGCCTGTGGGAAGCAACCGTTTTAGTTAAAATCCCACATATAATGCGATTGGTTACTTCAACCTGACCGTTAGCTCTGGGATAATAAGGTGTTGATTTGCGATGTTTAATTTTATAGATTTCCATTAACTCGCTAATAAGACCATTCAAGAAATGGGAACCTCGATCACTTACTAATTCCAGTGGGCAACCAAAACGTGTAATAATATTCTCATACATAAACTTAGCCACATCAATGGCTTTATCCGTTTTAAGCGCTTTCGCTTCCACCCACTTCGTAATATAGTCAGTACAGACTAAGATATAACGATTCGATCGATATTTAGTAGGCGGATCAATTGGGCCTACAAAATCAATTCCCCATTTCTCAAAAGGTGCTAATGCTAATATAGGTGTCAAAGGCGTAGCAAAACTCTTAGAAGGACGACCAGTCCTTTGACATACATCGCATTTGCGACAATAATAATAAGTATCTTTAAATAGAGTAGGCCACCAATAACCAGCTAATAGAACTTTCCTTGCAGTCAATTCACCGGCAAAATGGCCACCACACGGCTCATCATGCAATGCCTTAAGAACCACTGATACTTCATCTTCCCTTACACAACGTCGATAGATACCTTCGCGTGGAAAAAATTTATAAAGGTAACCCCCTAATAATCCATAGGAGCGTGATTGCATTAATATCTGACGTTTCTTGCGCTTATCAGCACCAGGTGGATATCGAGCAGTACTAAGAAAATTCGCAATATCAGCATACCATGGAACTTGTGTCTCCACAGTAAAAAGTGATGCATCCGGCAAATCATCTTCCACACCTTCCTCCTTGTCTGATGTTAATAATCGTGATAGATGATCTGCTAGCACATGAGCTCTACCAGGACGAGTAACTATTTGAAAATCAAACTCTTGGAATAACAACATCCAACGAATCACACGTCCTGAAAGTTCTGCTTTATTAAGCAAATACTTTAACGCCTCATGATCAACATATATAGTAAACTTATTCCCTAATAAATAATGACGAAATTTCTCCACCGCAAATACCATTGATAGGCATTCTTTCTCAGTGGTGGTATAATTCCTTTCTGCATCACTTAAATTTTGACTCGCATAATAAATTGGATGATCCACCTTATTATCATCTGCTTGACACAAAACAGCTCCTACAGCATACATAGATGCATCAGCATGAATATGGAATTCTTTTGTCCAATCTGGGGGTGCGAGTACTGGTCCTTCAATTAACTTATGTTTAAGAAATTCAAATGCTTTCTGGCAAACACCATCCCAAATAAAAGGAGTATCCTTTCGTAGCAGATTTGTTAAAGGTGATGCCACCTTTGCAAAATCGGAAATAAATCTCCGATAATAATTTAGATGTCCTAAAAATCCACGCAATTGCTTAAGATTTGTTGGAGGTGGAAGTGCAGAAATCTTAATAATTTTAGCTGGATCCATGGCAATACCTTCTTTAGAAACGATATGCCCCAATAAGGTTCCTTTTGGTACTCCAAAAACACATTTATCAGGATTCAAGGATATACCTACTTCATCACTACGTTCAAATACTTGCGTTAGTAACTCAGGCATTTCTTTTGCCGTACCATAGACACAAAAGTCATCTAAGAAAACTTCCATCCATTGACGTAGAAAATCTTGATAAGCTGCAATCATAACTCTCTGAAATGTTGCGGGTGCATTGCACAAACCAAAAGGCATTACTCTATAAGCAAATGTACCCCATTCAGTAGTAAATGTAGTTTTGGATTGATCTTCAGGATGAATTAGTACTTGGTTATAACCGCTAAATCCATCCATGAAAGAATACAGCTCATGACCAGCAACCTTATCAAGTACCTGATCAGTAAATGGCAAAGGAAAATGATCTTTACGTGTTTTGCTATTCAGCTTTCTATAATCGACACAAATGCAAATTTTCTTACTATTCTTCTTAGGTACTACCACAATAGGAGATACCCATTCACTGTATGCAACAGGATAAATGAATCCAGCATCTAAAAGCTTAGTAATTTCAGCTTTCACTAACTCTGCATACACAGGGTTTGTTCGTCGTTGACGTTGACATACAGGTTTTGTGCCTGGTTCTAGATCAATAAAATGCTTACATAATTAAGCTTTGATACCCTTAAGGTCCTTATATGACCAAGCAAAAGCATCAACATGCAATCGTAGGACTTCTTCGAATCTTTCACGATGTGGCGATTCCAATTGGTCTCCTAAAT
Organism: Lygodium microphyllum; assembly: GCF_053477565.2. Lineage (NCBI taxonomy): Eukaryota > Viridiplantae > Streptophyta > Polypodiopsida > Schizaeales > Lygodiaceae > Lygodium > Lygodium microphyllum. The sequence goes on from NC_141158.1 coordinate 45,663,604, forward strand.
TTAAATATTTTCCTTCTGCCATTTTAAGCTTAACTACTTCAACTTCAGGCTCTTCAATAAATAGAGAGTCTATTCTTCGTGGCTTAATTATGGGCACATCTTCGGATATCTGCATCAATACATTTCCAAGCAGGTTATTCTTAGTACTTGATTCCAGTGCTTCTTCTCCCACATTCACAAAATTCACTAAAGGTAAAGCCCTATAAGGAATAATAGCCAGATTATCTTGCGTAGCACCATCAACTTCTACTCCATAGACATTTACTAACTCAGGAAAGGATTTTTCAGTATATCTCTTCCCATATTTAACTAAATCGCCATTATTGACATTTACATTTTTACGAGATTTCATGGTAAATGAGGTTCTTACAGAGTCAATTATGCTAGGTATCTGCTCTGAAGTACATGGATATTGAGCATGTAACCTACGACGATATCGACGTAAAATTTCGTTATTCTTTTCTAGACATTCCTGATCATCTAAACTCCAAAACCATTGATTATCTTTAAGCTTGAGAATTAATGAATGTAGATTCTCATCCTCCTCGCCCTGAATTCGACAGCCCAAATAATGTATAACTTGTTTCAGTTCCACAAAATTTCTAGGTACTGCAGGTTCAAACCATCTAAGTTGTGGCTCTTGCCCATCCCCATAAATAGTAAAATACATTACTCTTTCTTTTGGATGAGGCAACACCACCGCTTGCATATTGTGCAAATTAACCTTAGTAGGTTCAGATTGGACTCGTTGATAACCAATTATGGGTCCCCTAGAACAGCAATAAATCTTCTGTGCAATTCCGGTCGAACGCCTAAAAGAATGACACAACCAGGGAACATTTGTAGGGTTTTTCTCTTGAGTCTCTGGTTCAAAAGTATTCTTAGATTTATTTTTTTCCAAAAACCTATCAGTGTCTTCATGTTCTTCCCAATAATTTGTATCCATAGATAACGCTTGGTCCATCTGTAACTCACCCCTACTGAATTTAGATTTCTCTTCTTCTAAATAAAATTCTAAAAGCGAGATTTCATCTAGATATCGCCTTTCTCTAAACTGAAACTCTGCCTTTTCCTTTTGCAACTCAGTAATCTTCTTCATTGCTTCATTTACAGCAGTCAACGCTGCCTCACGCTCTACTTCCAATGCCTCTTCCAATTCTCTAATAATCCTAGCGTAATTATCATGATGTTCACGAGAAGTCTGTGAAAACCTGTTAAAAGCCGAAGCTGAATCATCCTCATCCTCACGAGATAGTGGTCTTTGTAAGGGTTTGCACCTATGCCTACTTCTCCTTTCTCTTTCCTTCGCTTCTAGATGGTAGTAATAAATCCTTTTAGCTCTATCTGGCAATTGTCCAAATCCAAAGGGTAAAGCATTTTCCCCATAAGTAAGAGCTTCTAAAATCCTACTCTCAAGCATACTATTATGATTATCAGTAACATCATCTTCTCCCATACCTTCTGAAGAGGTTATTGAAATGTCAGCCACATCAGATATCATTAACTCAGGCATTTCTTCCTCCTCTAATTCATCCATAGAAATCACTTCCGACCTGTTGTAAGCAGAAAATACATCTTCTTGATCATTTCCTTCTTGATTTATAGATAATTGAAAACATGTTTCAAACGAATCATCAAGATATTCTGCTTCTTCTGCTGAAAGCATTAAGCAGTCGAGAGTTGTATCTTCGGATGTAGATAACCACTGAGTAATATCGCTATCCGAATCATTGTCAGATGAAAACGCTACAGCATACTCACCAATACCCATCTGTTCTACCTTGTGAGGCTGATGTACTATATTGACCTCTACTTTCTCTGCTCCTGCTGGGTGTGGTGTCTTAAATAACCAGGCATAAGGCCCTTCATGATCAGTCCTCTCCATTTCTGAATCATAAAACTCACTGTTGGATCTCTCATCCATTTCACTAACTGCTTCATCTCCTGAATCTTTCAAAAATCCTTTTGAAATAACTTGTATCTTAACCCTATCATTTCGAGGACCAATCACAATTGAACCTTTATACCAGTTCTGAATGCATCTTGCTTGGTATAACCAAGGTCTTCCCAACAGAACAGAATATGATGAAATATTTGTTTGCGAACGAACGATCAAATAGTTCACATGAAATTCTAATCCGGCTACTACAGATTTCACATTTCGCAGTAACCCCAAAGGAGTTACTTTCCTTTGATCAGCCACACGTAAAACAATATGAGTAGGTTCTAGATCCTTCAACCCTAATTCTTGCATAGCTTGTTCTGTCATCAAATTAACTGCTGAGCCACCATCTAACTGCACTTCATGTAGCAAGTGGCCATTAATAGTAGTATCGATAACTGGAGCTCCTGGGTCCACAAATAAATCTACTATTTTTACATCCTTAGTTGTTTTTCCTTTGGAAGAATTTTCACGGACTTTAGAAGCGTTTATTTCAATCCTCTTCCTTCGACGCCGAACTAATTTATGGTAAAGTTGTTTCCGACAAACAGGCGCTATTTCTAACAATTGCCGAAGGTTAATAGTCAATGATATTTCTTCTAATGCAGCCCAAAGATCATAGGTCTTATTTACGGATTCTACATAATCTTTACTCCCTTCCTTAGGAGGAACCAATCTTTCGGGAAAAGGAGCTACTCCCACTTGAATCTTAGGATTTACTAAGGGCACAGGTAATAATGGATGGTCAGAGGAATGCTGCGGAGAATCCGATTCAGGTAGTTCTATATTAGGATCTATGTCCTTAGACTTATCCTTCACTGCTCCGTTTAATTGTGGACTCTCTTCCTCTAAACCTTGCTCCTTCTGTTGTTGCTTTTGTGCCCGAGTAATAACACCAATCATAGGGTCAGCCCTAAAGGTCACCTTACGAGGTATAAATTTTGATTTAACTCCAATATCTTTCCTTATTGTTTCTACTTCAACTAAATTTGCAGCAGACGTTGAAGGTTCGTTAGAGGTTTGTTTCCCTTTGTCAGACATTTTATTATCCTCTCGCTTAGGACAATTCTCTTCATAGTGTCCTTCACCACTGCACCTCCTACAAAGAGGAGTATAGTCTTGATTTTTACGCGCATTTGGACAATATGTGGCTATGTGACCTTCTTGTTGGCATCGATAACAAATTACTGGTCCCCTAGGTCTTTGTTGACCACCTTGTCCCATTGAATTACGAAAATTTCCATTATTTCTTCTAAAAGGAGAATTTCTCCCTCGATTACCATCACTATTGTAATTGTTTCGAGGCACTGGGGGTCTACCCTGGGTGGGCAATCCTCGTGGCCTAAAAGGTTGATTGGGTGGTCCAATCTCATAAGTCCTATTATTACGATCCATGTAATTGTAATTCGTTTGCATTGAACGAGCTTGTTGTTGCTCTTGACCTAATTTATGCCAACAATTTGTATCTAAATGACCAGTCTTGTGGCAAAAAGAGCAAAACGGTGGATGATCGGGCATTAACCTTGAAGGCGTCGGACACTCTGTAGCCACATGGCCGTAACCATGACACTTGCCACACCAGATATTAGATCGAGGTGGGTTTGAAGTCGAATTTCCCGACGATTGTTGAGCACTAGATCCTTGTGTCGTTATCGAATAAATTTCCTTCAAAGGTGCTTGTACTGCAGTCATAATTTCCTCCTTTAATTTTCCTAGAGATTTCGCAATAATATCTGCTACTTTTGCTTCATCCAAAGGAGATTGAGATTGCGGCATAGAAGGCATTCCTGTCTGCATCATATAGGCTGGAATTGAAGTGTACGGATTTAAAGGTACACTCGACATGTTTGAGCTTGCGGTTACCGAGGGATTTAAAGGAACGGTCACATAAGACACGTTCTTAGGTACCCCACCTGAAGTGCTTGGGTATTCTGTCCGAGATTCTTTGAATAGATCTCTCCGTCGTTGTTGACTAAGCTGCACTTCTTCCCACCATCTAGCATGTGTTTTAGCATCTGCCAACGTAGCTGGTCGTTGTAAACTAACATGCTGATGAACTTCAGGATTAAGTCCATCAATAAACTTACGTTTTTGCGTGGGATCGTCAGGAGCAGGATTCATCTTACGAATGATTGTCTCCATGCGCTCAATATAATGTTCAACACTTTCAGTTGCTCCTTGGGACAGATAATCCAATTGAAGAGCCAATCTATCTTGAAAACCTTGTCGTCTAAATTTTTCTAGAAAATCTCTTGATAAGGCATCATAGGTCCCTTTATGTTGAGCATCTAAATTCCCATACCATTTTGCTGCTTCATCTTTTAATGTTGCAGGGAAGATATGAAGCTTTTGGTCGTCATCTATTATCTCATTGGCGACGCAAGTCACCTCAAATCTTTGCGAATGGGCATCGGGATCTTCGTCCCATAATCCCCCGAATTGCGTGAAATCAGCTAATCTAACTGGGTTGCGAGCCATTGTTTCTCTAAATAGTAGCCCTAACCCTAAATCGTTGATAGTATCAAACCACGGAGGTTCCTGAGGTTCCTTAAATAATTGACGCAATCCGAAGTTTGACTCTAAATCCCAGTCAAAGAACAGTTCAATACTACCGACTGTAGCATTAGCTTCACTCTCCCTAGTTTCCCTAATTTGCCTACCTCTTTCCCCAGTGACACTGCTAGTACTGGAGACAACTTGATCCCATTGATATGAAGCTGCTTCACTTTCTTTCAATGGTGTTCTACCAGTTGACAAGTTAGGCTGAAGAGGTTCTACCGTTGAGTTAGACACAGCGTCTACTCCCAAATTCAGCAATGCGTTGACCCTCTCTAGCCTTTCTAATAGCCAAGCCTCTTGTCGCACTGCTCGTTCTCTAACTCGCTGATCCCTAGCTTCGTTTTGCTGCTTCCGTCTCTCTTCTGAATTCATCCACGAGTACAAAACTAGCTGTTACTGTCATACTCCAAAATTACACTCGTTCTATTTGAAGCTATAAAATTAGGTTGTCGCTTGTATGCACACTTAGAAGTTCCAAAATAGTCGGCAGCTCTAGGTCTATCTCCCCAAAAGGTAACTTTTCTTCTTGCTCGGGGATTAAACCTAGAATTTCAGCAACCTCTCTAACGTCTTTCGTGTCGAAAGAAATTCTTAAACCTCTGGATACACGTATCCAAGGCAACACATCATCCCACACTACTCTTCTAAACGTCCGATAAGCTGTGCGGTAATACCAATCAAAGTGGTACGATACACTGATTGTATTTATTTCTACCGCGTCTATTAACCCAAAGTGTGTCGCTAGTAGAACTATGGTTTGCGCACAGTCGTTATAACCCCAGCTCCAAGAGGATAATTGTTCAACGTCCACAGTTAATTGTGGCCCAAAATATGTGCCTCCCTCTACTAACTCTGTATCTCTCGCCCAGTCTAGCACTTTTCTTTGACACTCCTGGGGCAAATTAGGAAAATAGTCCCTTAGAAAAGAGACTGCGTATTCACTCATAAATAACACTTAGGATCTAAAATACCCCCGGAAGATTTATCACTCGTTCGAGCGCACTTGGCTCCCGGCAGACGCACCAAAAATGACTGGCCAAAGACCAAGCCACTTTTACCCAGGTTAACAAGCCAACTCCTAAGAGTTGTTGCACTAAACAAGTGATTATTTCACTAATTGTTTTAATTTGACTCGACTTAGCCTTCCTTAATATCTACAACGTTGTTTGTAGTAGTCCAACTGCAAAGATTCTAAACTTCAGTAAATTATACTGGGCACTAAATTGCTAAACCTAAGATAACTATGGTTTCCCCTCATCTCTCAGAGGCAGCTCCTCATAATGTACTCCTGCCATGCTAGTGGCGGTTTATCCAGGAAATGTTTTTAATGTTTGACTTTGGAAAGGTTGTTTCAAGAATATAGATCTCTTAGATCTATTTATATATCTCCATTTAAAATTCCTTTTTATGTTTCTCTCCTGATTAAAATTAATTCTTTTTATTTCTTTAATTTTAAACAAACATTCAAATCAAATTTTCTGACATACCATAAACCCCTAAATTTTAATCTCCCTTGGTAGACATTTCCCACTCCGTATATTAATTTCGTCGTTGCTTATTAGTTTTTAAATACTTAATTCATTTTGCGAATATAACGTTCTTTCCTTCTTTTCTATTATCAAACCTCAATCAAAATAAAACAAGTTCTTCCATACTCTTATGGTTCACATACAACGTTCATTTTAAATCCCGTATTTCCCCTTAGTTTTCTTTAAATTATCCTACTGGCCCTCCACTCCATATATTTAAGAAATTGATTTTAAAATGAATAACATGTAAAAATTTAACATAGATGCTGAGGCTTTTTCTCATGCCATCCAATCATTAAATTATTTTGATTTTATTTTGGTTTTAATTTAAACTAAATTTTATAACTGCAACCTAACATTATAAATC